>NW_021604600.1:5881520-5924491 GCF_004785775.1 Grammomys surdaster
GATTGAGGGAGGGAGGGAGGGAGGGAGGCCCCTGTGTCTGTGGCAGTATTCCTGAGCAGTAGGGGCTTCTCTCACAACCTAAGGCCAGTTGCCTGTCTCCCCAGGTCACCACAGGACCTCCTGACCCCCATCCCATCAAGCTTAGCTTTTGAGTGATGGATACAGGAACAGCTGAACCTCTGCAGCCAAGGAAATACCTTTTTCTCACCATAAAAATAAATCTAAACTTTTTCGAATTATTCTTACTACTTCTTCCAACATCCATTCATTTTTTTAAATCTTCACTTTTTAAAAAGTCGACACAAGACTCATTTACTAGTATGGCCATAAAAGCGTGTCTATGTCTACACATCTCACACACACACACACACACACATACACATACACACACACACACACACACACACACACACACACACACACACACACTATAATGATTACAGGCTAAGTAACATTCTATCACTTCAACCATTTGTCATTTCTTTTTTAAAAATATGCAATTCCCTCTTTTCCAGCTATTTGAAATACTGGACACATTGCCACCATGTTGTGCAACTGAAACTCTCCTCTCTGTAGCTTTGTGCCTGCTCAGAACCTCTGTGTCTTCCTCCTCCACTGTGTCCTCCCAGACTGTGCTCCATACTTCTATGACAACAGAGTTTGTTGCATTCTACACAGCAGTGGGATCACACAGTATTTATCTTTCTGTGCTTGGCTTTCTTGCTAAGCACAGTGTCTTTCCTGTTCAGCCATGCCCTCTATCTATGGTTAAATGATGCTCAGATCTGTGTGCCAAATTTTCTTATCTACTTATTCCTTGGTGGGACATTTATTGGCTTCTATGAATAGCACTGCAATAATAAGTGTGAGTGCAGAAATCTCTTGGAGCCACTGATTTAGTTTCCTTTGGGTATATATCCATTGTGAGACTGGAAGGCCACACAATAATTCTCATCTAGTTTCCTTGAGGAACTTCTCCAGAGTTTACCATAGGTGCTAATTTACATGCCCACCAACAGTATGTAAGGATCCTCTTTTCTTCATACTTTCCCTGGAACTTGCGTTTAATATTTTTATAAAAGCAGTTATATAAGTTATTGTGGTTTTGAGTTCCATTTTCCTGATGATTCAAGTTGACCGTTTTGTCCTGTACCACCTACCATTTGTATCTGTTAGTCTCCGTGATGTTTATTTAGACTTTTGTCCATTTTCTTTTATCATTGTGTTATTGGGCTCCTTACACATTCTTCATATAAATAGAGTCTTACATTTAAACCCTTTGAGCTGATTTTTGTGTAGTGAGAGATAAGGATCTAGGTTAATTCTTCCAAATACAGATGTCCAAATTCCTCAGTATTACTTACTGAAGAGACTGTCTTTTCCTCAAAGTATGTTTAATCAATGATATTTTATACCAATAGTGAATAATCCAGAAAATAAAACAAGCAAGTCTATATATAATACCACTAAACACTAAGAACCAAATCTAGTCAATGAAATGAAGGATCTCTGCATCAAAAATTATAAAACACTGATGAAAAGAATTCAAGAAGACACAAACTAATAGAAAAATGTCCCATGCTCATGTTTTCTTCTAAAGAATGAGAACAAGGTGTGGGTGGGTGAGGAGGGGGAGGATCAGAGAGGACTTGAGGGAGAGGAAAGCCTGATCAGAATAGATTGCATAGCAACTTTTTTTATTAAAAAAATAATATTATTGAAGTGTCCTCTCCATCTAACATGATATAAAATTCAATGTGATGCCTATCAAAATTTCCAAAGGCATGCTCAGAACAACAGAAAATAGTCCTGAAATTAATATAGAATAACAAAACCCCTCAAACAGACAAAATAACTCTGAGCAAAAAGAACAAATCAAATCTAAAGGTGTCTAATTACTGGACTACAAAGCTACCGTATGCAAAATCACATAATATGGACATAAAAACAGACATGCAGAGCAATAGAGTTAGGACTCAGAAACTAACTGAAGTATCTGTACCCAACTGATTTTTTTATATAAAACTATTCATTTATTCATTCACGCTCTCAATATGCCTGAACCAAATTAGACCCACAAGGCTGGATACATAAAAAACATGTCTCTAAAATACCAAGAAACCAATGAAACAAACAAATAAATAAAACTCCTCAAGATGACATGGGTTCCAGGGGTGCTAGTACACACCAGTATCTTAGAACCTCAGATGCATGCACAGGAAGCACTTCAGTGTGAGGCTAGTCAGAACTGTTTAGAGATCTTGTCTTAAAAAAGAAGGGAAGGAAGGAAGGAAGGAAGGAAGGAAGGAAGGAAGGAAGGAAGGAGACAGGGAGGGAGGGAAAGAAGGAGAGAAGAGAGAAAGAGAAAGGAAGGAAGAAAGGAAGGAGAAATGGGGAGGGGGAAAGAAGGAGTGAGTAAGGAAGGAGGAAGAGAGGAAAAGAAGGAGGGAAAGAGGGAGGTAAGGAGGGAGGGAAAGGGGGAGGGAGGGAGGGAGGGAAAGAGGGAGGGAGGGAGGGAGGGAAGGGAAAAAGCAAGAAAAGAATGAGTACTCTTGCACTCCTTTAGCTTTCGTCTGGCCAGTGAGTGGGGACTCTTTCAACCGTATACAGGGACTTCCTCCATTTTTGTATATTATATCTAGTGTTTGAGTTAGCTCCCATAGCCTTACCCAAGTCTTCTCCTCAGAATCTGGCATCTATTTCCTGAGTCTTTTGGTAGAACACAATGTGATATCAGAACCAAGATGGAAGATCCAAACCTTTAGGATTCATGACACTGAGAAGTAATGAAGAGAAACTCAAACCATGACACAGGGTCTCCCATATAGGAGACTATGAACCACTATGATAATGTCAAAGATAGGATCTGGGTGTTGTAAGGCCGCTGTCTTCCTAGGGTCTATGTTTTCAATGTCATTTCAAGCAGATACTTCCACTCACCCTTCATCCTCTGTCCTGCAAGGGACCTGGTTTGTTCCTGTCAATCAAAATAAGCAAGAGTCAGAAAGACAAACACATATCACATGGAGAGTCTAGATCCTAAACACTAATAGAGGCTAAGAGTGGACAGAGGACTCTTTGGGAAGTAAAAAACACAAACGAAAGAGGAGGAGCGTGACAGTGACATGCAGATATGAGCAAAGTGCATTCCCTACCTGTGAAAAGAATACATGTGTAGGTATGCTAATTTAAAAAGAAACTATGTCTTTGCATTCTTCTTGACCCCTGACTCTGGGTCAGCATCTTTTCCAACAGGACAAGCTCAGACAGCATTTGACAACCATCCTTGGGTTAGGAAACAACAGGGAACAATGAAAACTGAGTCAAGTCTTCTTAACTTTACATAAATGACCCCATTTCGAGAAAATCTCATACAACTTTTAGGTATATAGATATAGAAATTAGGTATACAAATCAGATATAAACTGATCACAAGTACTTTAAATTTATTTTAAACCAATCATTTGGTGTGCATTCAATTTTTACTATTTATGAAAAATGAAAAGAAACTTAGATCTAATGAGATGGGTGTGTATATTTTACATAATTAATTAAATTTTAGCTGAAATTTTGATATTGCAGGGCACAAAGCTTCTTCAACATTGGTCAGTCTCTTGACTTTATAGTCATCAATTCAGATCATGCTACTTCACATACCTGTATAGTCCAAAAACAGAAGAATGTTTAGGGCTATTTTAGAGATTTTTTTGAAATTCTGTCCTATCCCCAAATTCATCTAAATGATCTTTCCTATAAAACTTGTCAGCAACTCAAACAAGTTTTTTTCCATCAAAGATTTTAACACAATACAATTTAAAAGGTTATATTTTGATATTTGATGCCAAGGAATGATGGAAGAAAACTATAATAGGCCTTTGTTTGGGTGATTAAACCATTATATTTAAGAGCAGAAAACTTCATGTATATTATATGAACACTGAATTCATAACACACATTGGTGTCAGATCTGAGCCACATGTTCCAAGCGTCAGTTGCTAATCTGTGCTTACAACATGGGACAGTGCAAAGTGTTGCATTGAGAACTGGGGCATCGGTGAAGTTCTGCATTTCAACAAGGAATCTACTAGTCCATAGTGGGAAGAGGCTTAGTCAGTCTTGAGTATCCAGGCAAGTCAAAGCAAAGATGAGCCTTGCAGATCTTTTATCCGTGTTGACTGGAGTCAATAAGAAAATAACATTTTATGCATTTGCACATTTTCCTTCTTTTCCCAGCGCTCACACATTTTTCAATCATATTCTTTACGGAAATGGCAGCCGGCCTCAGTTCAGATGAAGGGAAATCAGAGCCAGAGATGAAAAAGCCAAAGGGTGTGACCCAGTATTTAAGAAGTTGGGACCTAGACAATGTGGGCTCCAGCCAAGCAGGAAAACCACCATGGACAAGACTTGTCAGATAATCTGACTTTTAGAGGTTAGCTACAAATCGAGAATTTGAGATCAATTCTTCCAATTTTCCAAAGTAGGTAAGTAAGACCCACTTGACATGCTACTTAAGTCCTAATCCCAGCTTCTTAGTATCCAGGGTTATAGGATATCAGCCATGAGCTAAGGACAAACGCATGTAAGCCAGAAGTTCAGCACAGATACTTTTTTTTCCTGCACCATTTCTTACATAGTCAGGGGTGGGAGGGTGTGGTCCCTGAGGATACAGTGGCTCTTTCCAGGCCTGTGACCACTTCCCACAACCTTCACAGAACAGCACCTTGTGCTCTCCTCCCACTGGCTGGAGTGGCTTCTTTATGTCACTGGTTGTGAAGCTCCAGTGAGCATCGCATCTCCTGGATTCTTGTTCACACTTGCTCATTACTGAATAGGCCTGGGAATCTGTATTCCTGACAAGAGTCAGGTGATTTGCAGCTGCTGCAGAAGACTTACTCTAAGAACAATGCTTTGAACCAAAGCAAAATCTTCTTGTCAGCAGGGAAGGATCCTGGACCTGGGGAAGCCTATGAACATAGAAGTAGGAGAGATCTTCTCAGATACCCCTAAGGATGGGGCAGTGTCCAATAAGCAGCTTCTCCTCTATGGAAGACCGATAGATCCACAGAGACCTGGAGAAGGAAGAAGCTTGGTTAGCCATGAGACTCCAGCAAAACCCCAGGCAAAGTTGAGTCTGCCAGATCTATCAGCCATGTGACCGGAGTCTGAGAACCACAAAGACACAACAGTTTATGCATTCGCACATTTTCCTTACTTCCCCAAACCTCATGCATGTTCAGCCATGCTCTTTGTGGAAAAGCAGCCAGCCTCAGTTCAGCTGAAAGGAAAGCAGGGCCCAGACAGGGTAAGTTAAACTTGAACTTGGCATTTGAAGACAAACAGTGCTCCCAGGATCCAGCAAGAAGGAGCAGCATAGAAGAGCTGCACCCTACCTTCCTTAGTAAGTATTTATTGAGTATCTTCTGTATGATGTGCATGGAGAAGAGAAAAAAGATAAGGTCACATCACAGAGGACAGAGGAGTTTTGGAATTTTAACAGGTTAGTCTTCCTAGCATCTACCCCACCCCCAACTTGCCGTTGGCTGAAAACATCAAAAAGAAAAAAAATAATAAATGTCAAAGAAAGTTTGCCTGTTGGGGAAATGAATGAATAGGGTTTTGAATATTTAGTTTTCTGATAGAGAAATTCCTTGGAGACGTTATCGAATGAGGTGGGCATGACACATTCATCTGGTTTCCTTTCCTGGTAGACAGGATCATTAAAGTATTCAAATTAACTGGGTGTGATCAAGAATTAAATCCAGCTCGTTCATAAGGGAAACACAGAAGCATCTTTCATCTTAATATACTGACAGGATTCTTCTGACTTCAAGGTATGATGAGGATGGAACTGGTTTAAAAAAAATGCAAGAAAGCTTTAAAAGGAAGGAGCCCTCTCTCTGCAGCTCGGCTCTGAGTGGAATCGGTAATAAAACGTGAGCTCCCCTGTGAACCCCCGCCTTGCCTGTCCTCTTCAGCTGAGCTCATTATTTTATTTCACTACTTGATAGGTTGAAAAATTGCCTGCAAACTGGTTAATTAGGACTAACAGTACTTAGTAACTGGGGAGACAATTGCAGCTGGAGAAATTAATGCTGAAATCGAGGGAGCTCCCGATTCATCTATCAAAGTGCATGAAGACACAAATGGGGTCCACCTCACTGCGGAGTCAGTCCAGACGTGTAGTTCTTCCCAGATGTACTGGAGGTTTCTCAGACTGAATTTAGGGGCTCTAGGTGGTAAGAAACCAAAAGCCACCAGGATGAGGGTCTGAGGGTGTAGGTCAGTGATGTTTCATGTACTTAGCATATGTGAGGCCGTGGCTTCTATCCCTGGCATATCTCCAAATACTCTATTGAGAGTCAAATCCGTACAGGAGTTCCAAGAGTGGGAATGTGTTTTATGTCTAATGCTCATGTAACTGAAAATGTGTGGGTTGATACTTAGACACCACTACGTAACATTAAGATATGGGTCTTTGGGGCGTCGCTATAAGGGGACACAGTCATGAGGGTGGACCTTCATGGGTAGAATTGGTGCCCTTATAAAGAGAGCCCAGAGACCTTCTCACAAAGATAATGTCTATAAACCAGGAAGTGAGTATGGTATGCTTTGAGCTTTGACTTCTGACCTTCAGACTGTAGAAGCCAACAGCTGTTTATAAGACTTTGTTATAGTATAAACTAAGGCAATTAATTATATTAAATAATTAAGAAGCTAAGGAGTCTTTTTCCTTCCTTTGATCTCTCTCTCTCTCTCTCTCTCTCTCCCTCTCCCCCCTCTCTCTCCCCCTGTCTCTCTCACTCTGTATGTCTCTCTCTGTGTGTCCCTCTCTGTTTGTCTCTGTCTCTCTGTCTCCCTCCCCCCCTCCTGTGACAATGACCTTCGGTCTCTGACTTCACTTAGGTACTGGCTTCATTTCCCTTACTGTGTTCCTTCTCCTATCTGGTTTAATGGACTACTCCGAGTGAGTGTACTTTTCCTGTAGATGTTAGGTCTCCTCTTCTTCCCATTCATGAATTGCAGAATTTGGGTAGTGTCCTGCTAATCAGCACTATGGGTGAGTGAAACTCATCACCAAAACTTACCAGATCAGTTTACCAACTCACAGGGTCTGGCTGAGCATCAGGATAATGGGCAAATTACTAGTATAATCAGTATTGCACACTGGGCTTCTGCACGGCATTTTTAAGAAAGACTGTCCTCCATATTGTGAGGCGTCTCAATGGGAAATGTAGGTTTAGAGACCACTGGACTCATATTGTCATTGCCAAGAGAAATCCTATTTGAGAACAAATTGAGCCTGTGGGGTTGAGCCATCAATAAATGGAGAAATAGGTTGGACAGCAGCATTCAAACCCTTACCCCAAACAGTACCCACATAATCCTGAGACTTACAGTTGCCTGAACCAGAAAACCTTGATTTAGTGTGTGGATTGATTTGTTATTAACCTCATTTTAGTTTCTACTGAGTCTCCTGCTTTGGTTTTGACTTGTGAATCTCCCAGCTTTGGATCGAATCTATACAGCCTTTTAATTCCTATACCATGGTCAGCAAGACCATCTGACTATTTTTGTGTCTTCCGGAAGGACTTTGATTTAGCCAGTCCTGTCAAGCATTGGATCCTGTGATCCACTATCATCTAACCAGGTACAGTCAGAGGTGGGGTCAACCATAATAACATGCTTACCCTCCAGCAGGACTGTAGGAGAAGAGAATTCACAAAAATAATGACGACATCATGGCTTTCAGATCCTTCCTCAGCTCTCTCAGATGATTGCAAAGGTAAAAGTGGTTCCTTTCGCACAGGCATTTGGCCTGCTTTGGCAGTAGGAACCTCAAAGTGTTGGCATCTGTGCCGGACTGTGTCAACTTGACACAAGCTGAAGCCATCTGAAAGGAGGAAACCTCAATTAAGAAAATGCTTTCATAAGATGGGGGATAGACTGTAGTACACTTTCTTAACTAATGATTGATGTAGGAGACCCTTTGTGGGTGGTGCCATCCTTGGGCTGATTGAAAGCAAGAACCAGAAGAACGAAGTCAGACTGAGCAAGTCATGATGAGCAAGCCAGTAAGCAACATACCTCCATGGCCTCTGCATCAGTTTCTGCCTCCAGGTTCTGTCTGAGTTCCTATCCTGACTTCTTTCAATGATTAAAAACATTGCTGTGGAAGTATAAGACAAACAAACCCTTTCTTCCCCAACTTCCTTTTTTGGCCACTATATTTCATACCAGCAATAGAAACACCAACTAAGACAACATCCCAATCAACCTTTCACAGCCAGTAGGCCCTGGTAATAATATTTTATTCTGGAAGACTTTGAGTGAGCCCAACAGTCTCACCATACTAACAATAGGAATCTTAGGTTCTCCCTGCTGAGGAAGCTCATGTCCACCAGAAACAAGACCTTCAGCGTCGTGCCACTGGTAACTTTCCAACTTCAGGGAACAGTTAGTAGCATGCAATCCCTGTTTCTCGTGTAGGACTGGTATGGAGTGAGGAGGATATTTTGAAGTTCCTGATAGATCTGTCCATTGGAAGGAGAAAGAATTAGTATCATGAATACCCAGTGAATGTTTTTTAAATATCCACCTTAGGACAGAATGGTGGGGGGAGGGTATAGGGAGCTCCTCGAGAATTAGTTCAGCAAGAACTAGGGCCTTTTAGAGAAAGTTGCTTCTGATTTTACAGAGATGATTATTGCACCTCATTTATCTGCTAAAACGAAGACTGGTCTCCAGAAAGGGCCATGCTAGCAGCTGTTTGATGCTCTCAGAAGATGGTGTTGTGACCTGAGGATGTTTCTAAGATCATCAACAGATGCACACGGCAATCTTACCAATGTGGACACAAAGCAGAGGAATGTCTGTGACATTCCTGGGGCTCTGGGCTCACTTGGGTCCTCAGCTCTTCGATAGGCTCCTCATGGTGGACTCCATGTATGCTGGCCCTCAAAGAATCGTAAGCCAGCTTTATGCTTTCTGCCCCAATCTGTACAAGAAAGATGATAGCTTGCTCAAAGAATTGTTAGTGATCTGTGTGGATGACCTGTGGAGTGTGACAATAAGAATGGGAGCTGCTGAGGCAGAAGGATGTCCAGAAGCCCTTAGTTCTTCTGTGTGTATCTGTGTTTCTATGTCTTACAATGTTCCTCACTCCAAGAGATGTGGTTCACATAAAATGCTTTCTCCATTTGGGTACTGTGCTTTCGAATCTGGTTCATTTTACAGATTGTGTGTGTGTGTGCATGTGCCTGTGTATGTGTGTGTATGTGTGTGTGTGTGTGTGTATGTGTGGGTGGGATGGGGATGAGAGGTGAGTGTGTTTGTGTTGTGAGGGAATAAGTGTTTGTGTGGACAAGTGTGTGTGGGTTAGAATGAGAGGTGAGTGTGTGCCTGAGTATGTATAAGGGCTGGAAAGTGA
Organism: Grammomys surdaster; assembly: GCF_004785775.1. Taxonomy (NCBI): domain Eukaryota; kingdom Metazoa; phylum Chordata; class Mammalia; order Rodentia; family Muridae; genus Grammomys; species Grammomys surdaster. The sequence continues at coordinate 5,890,951 of NW_021604600.1, forward strand.
GTGAATTTGTGTATCAGAGGGATTAAGTGTGTGCATACGTGTGCGTGTGCGTGTGCGTGTGCGTGTGCGTGTGCGTGTGCGTGTGCGTGTGCGTGTGTGTGTGTGTAAGAGTGTGGAGTGGGATGAGGAGTGAGTGTCTGTGTGTGTATTGTGTAAGAGTATGGTTTGGATGAGGAGTGTGTGTGTGTGTGTGTGTTTGTATGTGTGTGTGTATGTGTGTGTGTGTGTGTATGTGAATATGTGTGCTGTTGGAGAAGGATGCTATCTATCTTCCTCTACCTTGCTTCATTTTATTGCCTTAAGTTCTTTCACTGAACCTGAAACTATCCAGTTAGGCTAAGCTGGCTGGTCAGCAAGCTCTCAAGATCCACCATCTCTGATTCTGACTCCCTGATGAGGGGTCAAAGGCTTGTAGGGCTATGCTGAGCTTTTGTGTGAGTGCTAGTGCTCCCAACTCAGGTTCTCATACTTGCCTAGTAAGCACTCTTATCCACAGCCATCTCCCTAGCTCTCAGTCCTGTTTTCCTGAGGCTCAGTTGGTTTTTTAAAAAGCACTTTCAAGTCCAGTATAATGGCAGCCCATCATGAGTCTTTCTCTGATCTTCAAAATAGTTGCCAGTTGAAGAACTCTGTTATCAGCATCCAACATCTGGATCATCCTGGCAGAGCTCATTGTTGGTAAAATAAAATAGATATCCAGAAAAAAATGACTGCATTATTTTCACACATGTCTCTAGTATCCAATACTCTGTTGACTAAGTAATTTGTTTAAAAGTTATGATTTAATTCATAAAAGGTCACAGAAATTACAAGGAAGTTCTGTATATCTTTCACCCACTTTCCTCACACTGTTTTGCATTAGTGGTGCACAGTACCTGAACAGCAATTTGACATTGGTGGAATCTCTTATGTATAATTTCCACCATAATCAATATCAGGAACAATTCCATCACCATGAAAACCCCTCCCTGATGCTTCTCCATGGCCATACCCTCCACCACCACCATCACTGCCACCACCACCTGTATCTCTCCAAGAACCCTAATGATAGATAATCATTACCTCTTTCAGTCTGATGATGTTATAAAATAGAATAAGAAATCATCGCTGGGCAGTGATGGCGTACGCCTTTAATCCTAGCACTTGGGAGGCAGAGGCAGGCGGATTTCTGAGTTCGAGGCCAGCCTGGTCTACAGAGTGAGTTCCAGGACAGCCAGAGCCACACAGAGAAACCCTGTCTTGAAAAACAAAAACAAAAAAAATCATTTGTATGGTTTTGATCTGGGATGTCTCTGAAGACCTTTATGAAGGCTTCTTCCTCTGAGTAGTAATACTGGAAGGTAGTAGAAGCCGTAAGAGGAATGGCTTCTTGGGACATCATTAAGTAACTGCAAGCATACCCTTTGAAGGGGAATACTGGACCCCAGTCTTCTCCTTTCTCTCTTTGTTCTTTGTTTGGCTGAGATGACTGGTTTACTTTATCCCATGCTCCCTGCTATGAGCATCCTCACCAGAGACCCAAAAGCAATTGGACAAACAGATCATGAACTGGAACCTCCGAGCCTATAGTAAAAGCAATCCTTTCTCTGTAAATCTATAATCTCGGGTGTTTTGGTATAGTGAGGAAGGTGTCACTAATGGAGTATGTGGCCTTTTGATATTGGTCTTTCCTATTCCGTATGATGCCCTTGAGAGTCACTGCAGCTCTTGACTAGATCCACAGTCCATTTGTTTTCATTCTTGTAGTGTGTTCTTTATAATGTACCACCACAGGTTATTTACCCATTCTTGTGTAGAGGGGTATTTTATTTGTTCCTGATTTTTGGTTACTGTAATACAATTGCTAAAGTGTATATGCTTCTTGTTTACATTTAATTTCTTGCTTTTTCAAGGTAGTATCTAGGAATGCAATTGCTGGTTGCATTATAAATATATTTATCTTTTAAAGCATCAAACTTATTTATCAGAGTAGCTGGGCAACTTCACATCCTCAGCAACAGTATGCAGAGAGATCTGTTTTTCATTCCCTTCCCTTGAGGTTATGATTACTATTATTCTTAAATTTTAGCTGTTTTAAATGGGCATGTAGTAAGAACTTATTGTGATCTTAATTTATTCTTTCCAAAAGCCCAAAATGATGGTTACTTTTGATTGTCAGTATGAATGGGTTAAGAGAACCCTTTGGACATTGGTGAATAAATCCTTAGTTGTGTCTGTAAGAAATTTACAAGTGAGATTACCTAAGGGGAAAAGACCTGCACCAGCCCACAGGCCAGGATCTCAGAGTAAGATCCAGAAGAGCAGCACATCAGTGTCCTCCTTTCTCTGCTTCCTAATCCACCAAGATGTGATCAACCAGCCTCCTACTGCCACAGGAAGAAGGCATTGCCACACCTTACCTTCCTCTCCATGATGAACAGTATTCCCTGACACAGAAGCCAAGATAAACCTTTTCTTCCTTTGCTCATTTCTCCTGGGTGTTTTGTGACATCAACAGGGTCATAGTTGATGCGGCTGTGACATCAGACAACTCTTCCCATGCTCAGTTGCTATCATAATCCTATGTTCATTGGTATGTCTACCTTGCATCTTGCTTATACCCTAACTGCACTCTTAAATTACTGTTGAATTTTGGCAGTTTAAAATATACCTTAGTTACTTGTACCTGATGATATATTTATAGTTTGTAAGTATTTTGTACCAGCGCATGACTTTGTCACCCTCTCAACAGGTTCTTTTTCACTTTGATGAATGAAGTACAGTACAGTAGTTTGCTTCTTAAAATGATCTGTATGTTTTACACTATGACTGAGAAGAATCCTTCGCTAAGTTTTATGTTCAGAAAATTCTATGCTGCTTCAAAATATTTCACAGTTTTATACTATACATTCAAATCAATGACTCCTTTGAAGCTAACTTTGTGTAAGGCAAAGATTTGAAGTCGATTTTCCTTTAGCATGTTTTCTCGTTGTTCTGGAAGCTTGTGTCAAAAGAACTATTCTTCTTTTCATTAAGTTAGCCTTTTTGTCAAAAATATAGACTGACTGATTTGTAAGAGACTATTTGTGACTTATTCTGTTCCACTGAGCTATGCTTCTGATCCTTTGTCAATGCCATGAAGACTTGACTGTTTTATACAATAAATGTCCTCAATGAACACACAGTCCCTTTGTTTTCAATTTTAGAATGGTTTAGCTATTACAGTTACTTTTAATTTGCATGTATTCTTTTCTTCTTTTTAATTTTCATATATTTTCTTTTTATGTGTATGGGCGTGTAGCCTGCAAGTATGTCTATGCACCTCGTGCATGCAGTGCTCAGGGAGGCCAGAAGAGTGCATCAGATTCCCCTGGAATTGGAGCTACAAACAGTTCTGAGCTGCCTTGTGGGTGCTGGGAATGGGATCCAAGTTCTATGAAAGAGCAGTCTATGTCCTTAGCTGCTGAACCATCTCTCCAGCCCACAGATAAGTTAAAAGAAATTCTTTTGGCATATCTAAAATGCACTGCTTAGATTTTCATAGAAATTGCATTAAGCCTTTATACCAATCTGATGAATATTAAAATCTTGAATTTTCTGGTACACAGGCACAGATTATCTCCCCATTTGTTTGGACCTTATTTCTTTCACCGGTGTTTTGTATTTTTGAACACATACATAGTATGCAAATTTTAATATATATTGAGAATTTCATTTCAAGTATTTTGGGTATATTCTCCCCCAAATCTCCTAAAACCCACCTCCTCCCAGATCTGCCCCAACTTCCTTTCCTCCCAATTTCATCTTCTCTTCATCTTGTCTCTTCCTCTACATATGCCAGGAAATCTGACTGCATGAGATCCAACCAGTCAACCTTCTTGCACAGAAGGTTCACTATGCCTTCATCCATGGTATAAACAGTTGATGGCTTCTGGGGCAGGGAGAGTCAGTTTTCTTTAAGGGTGTGGTTCCTGGTAGGTGGGTGGATGGCTCCACATCCAGAAGGAGATGGACATTGTAGAGTGCATATATGTTCTGTCAGATTTCTGCCAAATTGATGATCATTTTTGTTTGCAACTGTTAATGGTATCACATTTTTACCTTTCTTTCCTATGTTTCAATGCTTGTACACCCAAACACGACTGATTTAGGTCTGCTGTGATTATAACTTGTTCAAGTCATCTTTCTATGGATTTTTATGTCATCAAGTATTTCTCTCTACCAATAGGGATGCTTATCATTTTGCAATTCATCCAGACATGGCTCAGCGGTTAAGAACACTAACTGCTCTTTGAGAGGACCTAGGTTCCATTCCCAGCAAGAACACAGCAGCTCACAACTGTTGGTAACTCCAGTTCCCAGGGAGTCTGATGCCCTCTTAGGATGAAACAAATCCCCTTTATCTCTTTTTCCTGCTCTGGTGACAACTAAGTACAGCATTAACTGTTGGTCCCAGCATGCAGTGCTTTCATGCTGTTCTCTTAGCAGAAGGTTATCCTGGCCTTCTCCATCAAGTCTGATGTTAACTACAAAATTTATAAACCCAAATTAAAGGATCCCTGTATTCCTGTTTTCTCAAAAGTGTGTAATTTTTATGAGTGGGTGTCACATTTTGTCAAGTGATTTTCTTGCACCAGGTAATATGACAGTCTAATTTTCACTCTTAGCTCATAAAATGATAAATTGTGTGTGTGTGAGTGTGTGTGTGTGTGTGTGTGTGTTTTAAATGTGACCCTGGCTTCCATCTCTGTAATTAAAAGCATCTTTGACAAAAATAATTACACATATTTATTGTATGTATGCATATATGTGTGCTCAACCCTGCTTTTTTCTCCCTCCTGATGTCTTTTCCTCAACCATGATCCAAATCTCCTTTCAATGTTTTCCTTTCTGCTCAGAAAATTTTCTTTGTCATTTCTTTAAGATGTATATATTTGAAGTCTTCATTTCTCCTCCATATTCAGGGAATATTTTCTGTGGGTGTAGAACTTTGGTTTGGTATTTCTTTGTTGTTCAACATTCAAAAAGTGCATTCTTAACAGGACAGACACCCATATGAACTCACAGGGACTATGTTATTATGGCAGCATGGATGAAATTTGCACTAGCTCAAGCAAGACCAAATCCCGGTACAGAGAAGGGGAAGTGGACACAAAGTCCTATCCCTAGTCCAGAAGCTATTTGCAATGGATAGCTGCAGAAAGAGGGAAAGTCAGTTTCCTCCAGTGATGTGACACTGGGTATATCAACCACACCCCAGGGCAGACGCCATGCCCACAAGTAGTTGGCCAGCACAAATCAGGCTCCATGGTGTTCCGTTGTTATTGTTTTGTTTTGCTCTCTCTTCTCTCTCTTCTCTCTCTCTCTCTCTCTCTCTCTCTCTCTCTCTCTCTCTCTTTCTCTCTCTCTCTCTGTGTGTGTGTGTGTGTGTGTGTGTGTGTGTGTGTGTGTGTGTTCAGGATTGTTTATTTTGGTTGTCTCTTTTAAGAGAGAAAAAGAGCATGAATTTAGGAACAGGGAGGGAATAGGGCCAAAATATATTGCATATAAATTCTCAAAAAAATTTAAAAATTAAAACTAGTTAAAAATACAGTACTTTCTCCAGGTCTCTGAGTCCCTGAGAAGCAGACTATTCCTCTCCTGACCATCTTTCTTCTGTAAATAATATAACATATATACAATTTCTTGCTGACAACTTTAAAGAGTCTTCTGTCTTTGGAATTTAGAAGTTGCTCGTGATATGTTCTGTTGTACACATATTTGTCTTGTTTGGAACTGGCTTTATTTATTGAGTTTTAGGCATAAGACCTTTGCCAAATTGGGGGAGTCTTCAGCCATTATGTCTTGGAATAGATTTTCATCCTAATTCTGTTTGCTGTCCTCCAAGAGCAATGACATCAGTGGTGAGTGCTTTGTCCACATGGGCCTGACACACTGTTCATTTTCCCATCTATTTGCTGTCTGTATTTCAGTATTTCAGGTTGTCAATAACTTGTGCCTCAGCTCATTGATTTGTACCTTGACCCCACCCCCCACCCCCACCCCCAGATTCCTCTGCTTAGACAATCCATTCAGGTTTCACATCAGTATTTGTAATATTTTGGCACAAAAATGTCATTTATTTTTCTCCAATCTTCTATTTCTTTGCTGGCAATTTCTCTTGCTTTCTGCAGCTTCCATTAGGTCTGCCGTGATCTCTGTTCCTCAGCCAGGCATTCTGCGCTGCTCCCCTCTGTGTTTCTGTCAGAGAAGTCTGGAGTGTGTCCCCTTGGAACTGGACTCTGTGGGTGACCTGTGTGTTTCATTTCAGTGGATATATCTCTGATTGACAGTGTGGTAAGGGACTTTATTAATATCTGGCCATTTGTGATATTAAGATTCTGGGTCTCGTCAGCACTATGTTTTCTACAGTTCCTCTGGTGCTCCTAAGGGGAATGGAGAGGACACCATACCATCATTGTCAGTTGGAGCAGTGTTGTAGGACTTCCACTGTTCTGTACTGGCATCAAGTGGGAGACAGGATTCCTTTCCACTGCTGGGTATGGCTGGCACCTCAGCAGTCCGTATTACATTATTGCTAATGCTACCTGTCTGGGAGGGGAGGGGAGTCACTTTCATCCTCACATGGCCTCCATGGACACTGCAGGTGAGATCATCACTGCTGGACACTAGCGATTGTTCCATGCTTTCATTAGATTTTCTCTGACCCAGCATACACGAACCTTGAGGGCCCCTGCCTCTCTCCCAAGCGCCAGGATTACAATGAACTCAACCATGCCCAGCTTTATTCGATTCTAGAGATCAAACTCAAGGCATTCTGCAAGCTAGACAGGCATTCTACCAACTGAGCCCCATCTCCAACCCAAAGAGAAAAATTCTAAACACACTGACCTGGTGATTTACTTCTTTCCCTACTAGCTTTAACTTTTTATATTAAAAATGATTACAGGTCCACAGGGTTGGGAGGAATGTCTCAGTAAGTCCTCTCTACCAGTTTCCCACAATACTGAATTTTGTATAGTTGTGGCTCATGTTAGCACAATAGGACAGAGTCTTATTCAGATTTGATTAGCCAATTGTGAATGCCCTTCTGTATTTGGGTGTGTGTATGTAATTCCTTACAACTATGCCACATCTGTAACTTTCTTCACTGCTAACCATAATCACTGTGTTCAACAGCATTGTCACCGAAAGGCCGCCACTGCTCTGCTGCCACCCTGCTCTCCTGCCACCCTGCTTACCCCATTCATAACCATTTATTCAGCTAGGCTGTTTTGTGAAGGTTATACAGATAGGATTTGTTACTTATGAAAAATTTTTTAAAGTTAACATAATTTTCTTGTGGTTCACTCAAGTGTGAAGTCTGGTAACATCTCATGCCTTTAATTCCTGTGCTGTGTTCTACAAACAAAGTACCATAGTTATTTAATAGCATATCCATCAAAGGATGTATAAGAAATGTCCAATTTGGGGCTATAATGAATATGTATTTGTGTGCAAGATTCTAAATGGAAATATGCCTTCAATTCTCTGGGGTATACACCCAGCGCTCAATTGTTGCTTCATGCAGTAAGTCCAATTTCAGATTTTAAAAGAGTTGTGTAATGGTTTTTCAAAGTGGCTACGAATCGCATCCCTTAGAGGCAGGAGTGGGTTGGTTTCTATAAATTCAGTTGTTTGTTTGTTTGTTTGTTTGTTTGTGACAGGTTCTCATTATGTGACATTAGTTGGCCTTCAACTCACAATGTAGACAAAGCTGGTCTCATAGAGACCCACTTACCTTTGCCTTCAGAGTTTTGGAATTAAAGGTGTGCACCACCATACCCGACGTCTCTATTCTTGCCCAATGATTTGCATTTACTTATTTTGTTGATATAATTCACTCTTTCAATCTGGACAATTCAGTGGTTTCCAGAATACTTACAAGTGCAATACAAGTTCTGTCTAACTAGAAATTGAAGTAAAGAAACTCAGTACTCATTCCTGTCTCTTCCTACTCTAGCCTGGCGGACATCACTCCTTAACCACTTTTAAATTTCCTAATTCTTTCAGTTTCTTTATACAATGTTCAATGTTTTTCCTACCTGAAAATATATAATCTGAGCGAACACAAGTGAGAACACTCTGAAGTAGAGCAAGCTTTGAGTCCCAGCTGCTCATTGGCTTATGTCTGTTTATTCGTTGTTGTGCCCCTTGGAGTCCAGAGAAGATTCTGGCACAAATATGTTGCTTCGTGTTCATCTTTCAGTGTAAACAAAATAAGAGATGTCCAAATGAATGAAACAATTCCAGAAGGCTCTTGTGCTAATGCATAAAATAACCCAGCAGCTTGTGATAGTGGCATTTTCACAGGCTGCATTCAGAAACCTGAGGCAGAGGCCCCAGCTCTGGGATCTGAGAGTATTCATTTTTGTTCAACACTTCTGTGCTCCTGGTGTGACCAGTCCTACATCAGCACAGCTGCCTCTGTACGTGCAGTGCACAAATCCTGGCAGCAGCTGGAGCCATGAGAAGGAAGAAAACTGATTCTATCCAAAGGACTTTGCTGGGAGGTACCAAAACAAACCAGGAAGTAGGTGTTTTGATGCCAAAGGGACATAAGTTTGATGTGAGAGGTCACTGGCTCAATTGAACACATTGTTTGGCCTTGACACATTTCTTTGTTAAGTGGGATGAATAACAGCACTTGGCCCAAAGTATTGTCATGAGGACTAAATGAGCTAAAGCACGTTGTGTGTGTGTGTGTGTGTGTGTGAATGTGTGCGTGTGTATATGTGTGTGTGTACCTTAACACATGTATATGTGTGTACACATAGACAGCTGGGCCATACCACACTAACTTCCAATCTTCAAGACAGAGGATAAGACCTAAGAAGCTCATTAAGGTGGTCTTAAAAGAATGTCCCCATACACACATCTCTGCTGTAGCAGATTTCCTTCCCCCACTCTCCTTAGATTGATCTTATTCGTGTGCACAATACTAGGCTTCTCTATGACATTTGTGTGGACACACACCACTGTACCCTATCATATTTGTCATATTGACCTCTTTGATTCTCCTGTGTCTACCATTACTCCTCTCCCCTTTACTCCAAATAGCTCCCACATCTAATTCCATGTCATATGTATGTGTGTATAATTGTCATTGAGGTACTAGGGCCTGCTGCATGTTGGATTAGTGTCTTACCACTGAGATGTATCCCTACCCACTCATTTTACTTTATTTTTGACATGAGGTTTCACTTTGATGCTCAGGCTGGCTTTGAACTGAATGTAGATCAGGTAGGCTTTGAACTTAAAACCCTCCTGTCTCAACCACTCAAGTAACTTGTATAATAGGTGTTGATCACCAGGTCCAGATTCTCCCCTTCACAAGGCAGATGATAATCTGTCTCTGTCAGAAAACATCCAATGCCTCTGGTCTCCTAGGGTAGCTCAGTTCTCGATTCTTAGGATGCACTGAAGTTCACTCCTGCCTCTGTTTTGCATCTATGCTCAGACGTCCTGGAAAATATGACAAATTTATATCCACTTCACAGTGTTTCTGATTATTGAGGCTCTTACTGCAGAGTCACAAATTACTGGTACACTCAGAGGCCTAGAAGGTGTCATAAACAAATGAACTGAATGTGGAGGGGCTGTGACACAGCGAAGGTTCAAGGACCTTCATGTACAAAAGGCCAAGTCCATCCTTTCCCCATTGATATTTGGCCTCTCCTAGTCAGATACGGATTCTTCTAGTAGGTATCTGAGTTTCAGACTTTTAAAACGACCTGGCTAAGATGAAACATGTGTGAGCCAGTAAAATGTGGCCTGTTCTGCCATCCTGCTCACAGCATTATACTAGCACCAATTGCTTGGTTCTGAGAATGTATCATATGAGATGTGTGCACAGAGAGAAAACTGGCTTATGAATGTTCTATTGCTATTGTCTCCTTTAATGAGATACACTGACCTTAATGGCACACTTGCCTCGGGTGTCAGCTCTCAGCCCCACCCGTTTCCTGAGTCTGTCTTCTCCTTGTGCTTCATGAAGAGAAGTAGAAAAACAGTGGATTAAGCAGATGACTAATGGGGACGTTTCTCCAGGTCTCAGTGTTTGGTGAAGCTCTGGAATAAAGTAACTTGTGCAGACAGTCACAGGAGCCGCTTACTATGAGCATGAATTAAGCCAAAATAAAAAGCTGAAAAACAAAGACATAAAAATAAAATCTCATAAGCCTTAAGTGTTGGAATATTCCTTTGATAATAAAGTAGCCAAGGGAGAGCACACAGAGCTGCCATTTTGTAGCTTGGCACAGCAGCAGAGTTCATATGTTTGTAACCACACTATCCAAATCTTACCATAGCCTCAGACCATCATAAGGTCATGGGCAAGCTCCTGGGACTCCAGTTTGTGTATATAACACACGGGAGATGTGTACCTCCCTAGATTTTTTCGGGTGTCCTGAGGTAATATGCCCTGCATCATGTTCCATAGATAGCAGTGAATATTGTCAGCAAAATGACACTGATGGGTTCCTGTCCCATGTGCTAACTATTCAGGCTGGTCTAGGGATGACGTTCTAGATGTTTCTCTTGGGATATGGCTCCTGAAGCAGCTTAATAAAGTTGACAGATACAGAAGTCAGTGTTTTCCACCTGCAGTTCAGAGGTGGCCAGGGGATGACAGGATTTCTCCAAGTGGAGGCTGACATCTCCTTTAATGAAATATACTGACCTTAATGGGACACCTTGCCTCCATGTCAGCTCCCAGTGCCACCTATTTCTTAAGTTCCTCTATTCCTTGTGCTGCATTAAGAGAAATGGAGAATAACGGATTACCCAAGTGACTATAGGGCTGTTTCTCCAGGTCCGAGTATTTGATGAAGCTCTAGAATAAAATAACCTGAACAAATGTCTATGGGAGAGGGTAAACTCAAGGTTGTGACCAAGGCACATCCATCTTGTTCATATACAGGCTTAGGGGACAAAGGAAGGAAGTACTTGGCTACATCTTAGCTCCAACCTTTCACTTTGGCAAGACCAAGATACTTTGATGGAAAATGGTGAGATCCAAATCATAGCATTTTTAAAGGGACTCCATCTTGAGTATGTCAGGACCAAAAAAGGAAAGAAAGGTGGGGGAAGGGAAAGTGAAAGAAGGATTCATATTTCCACTTCACAATCACCATTAAATGACTTCCACTGCAAAGGCACAGAAAGAGAGAATAAACAATTCTGTAACTTGTCCAGTTGCACAAAGTACTCAGAAGTAAAAACAAAGGAAGACTCAGCACCAATATGCTGACTAGAAGAACTCAGTCCACGTTTTGCAAGCCAGGCTTTAGGTGTCTAGGCAAAGAAGACAATACAACAAAAAGCCGCATCTGGAGGTGGGCTCTGTGCTCCAGGAGCACCCCAAACACAAAGAGGATCATCAGCAGAGAGGCCAAAGAGAAGCCCAGCAGAAGCAAAATGCAAAATCCCCAAACATCCTACCTCGGAGCCAGCACAGAACACTATCCAGGGTCCTGATAAAGGGAACCTAGCTGCAGAATGGTATGGTCCCTCAGGACTAGAACAGATGCCAGATGAGGCTCTGTCACAATGGTCCTGCAATCATTCAGATGAACAGATTTCCATACCACCATCCATTAATTCTCTAACAATGATGGCATGTACCATGCTCAGGTTAGCCCAAGGGAAGAGACCCTTTTTTTTTCACCACAGTTAACTTAGAGACTGGATGCAAAGCACACATAAACTGTCAGATTTCAGATGATTATGTCAATAGTTTCTTCTTCCTCTTCTATCCTCTAGAGTCCAGGGCACTAGAGGTGATTTCCACAATGAATCATGAACTCAGTTATAGCAAAGCAGTGGCTGCTTGCCCTCCTGAGGAGCTCTGTAGCTGGAGGCTTGATAACACAGCTGGTGCTTGTGACCATCTGCACGACATGGTCTGACTTTATTTCACCCCTAACTTTTGCTCCAAGGCAATGAAGGCAATGGGGGCACCATGTGTTTCTTAGCAGCGCATTCTCAGTGTCCTGAGGAAACCCACCCTGGTTAGGTCTAAGAGTCACAACTGGGGAAGGGGTTGAAGCTGCCCAGGAGTTCTCATCCCTAATCTTGCCTTTGTAACTTTTTTCACATTCAAAATTACTTCAAATTAAACAAAACTATCAATAATGCTGGCAGGCAAAAAGAAAGAAAAAAGAAGAAAGAAAAGAAAAAGGAAAGAAAAAAAGGAAGAAAGGATGGAAGAAAAGAAGGAAGGAAGGAAGGAAGGAAGGAAGGAAGGAAGGAAGGAAGGAAGGAAGGAAGGGAGGGAGGAAGGAAGGAAAGAAGGAAGGAAGGATCAAAGCAACTCTGGCTGCCTTTGATTACCGCTGTCACTCCTGAAGCCACCTTGCCCTGTCTGCAGCCCCCAAAGCTCTGGATGCCCCACAAGATCCACCACAATAAGTGTCTGGCAGCACCCAAGTGAGGAGGATGCTGGCTGCCAGGCTTTCCAAGAGCCCCCGCCGTCAGCCAGCTTCCCCTGTCGGTGCCAGCGCCTCAGCAAGGCAATTGAAGGATTTTATTATAATGGCACTTTGCGGAGCTCACTCAACCCGTCAAAATAATTGTTTGACTTAATGTGAAATCTGAGCTTCGCAGCTGCATGAGGCAGTCCTCCTCGGGATCATGGGGCTGGCTGCTGGCACTGCCGGTGCGCATTTCAGAGTCTGGAATTAACAGCAGTTTCGAAGCCTCCCTAATTAGTTACAGTGCTGCCCGAGGTGTCATATTATTTTATTTTATTTTATTTTTTTATGAGCCAAATAGCATATTGCCGCTTAAGTTTCTAGAAGACAGGGAGCTATAAGTAAAACTACAATTTACTTGAAGTCTATCACACAGATACACCAAGTTCAGAAGTTACTTTTTCTTTGACTAATGAGATAAAAAACTTTGTCTGCAGAGCTGAGTGTGAATGTGAATATCACAGTCGTACTGGGAGGAAGGAATTCTCCAAAGGCCAAGGATACTGTGCAGCTGAAGGAGGATCTGCTTATCTTGCTTGCAAGGGCTAGAGTCTGCAGCTCCACAGGACCCGTGCTCTGTACCTCCTGCCCAGGAGACCACAGACTTCTCCCTTCCTGTCCCAGAGCTTGTTTTCCCTATGTCCACTGAGAAGGATGGTGCACACGCTGCTTCTCTTGCTTTGAAAACAACACCGAGACACCCTAAGTAGTCCAAACAGGTCACACCAGTGATTGGTGGTGTGATGTCATGGTTAAAGGGTTGAACTTGGGGGTCAGACAGCTTGATTTCAAACTTGCCATTCGTTACTACATACAAACTCAAGAAAAATCTCTCAATCTGCTTCTCACTTCTTTCACTTGGTTGAAACTTTGTAGTCAGCCCAGGTGGTTTACATATTCAGTTATTTCTCCTGAGAGAGAACACAGTCTTGTTTGTTACAGAGTGGTTAGTACCAGAGACCCAACTGAGCAGTCAACTAAGCCAGACATGGAAAAGCAGAAACCACATGTTCTCTCTCATTCTTGGATGCTGAAACAGAAATAAAGTCAATCTGATTCATAGAGGCTGGGAAGGGAGTAAAGAGGAAGGTAGAGAGAGGTTGGAACTGATCAGAGCATCCTGTATGCATGTGTGAGGATATCAAATTCAATGCCAGATGCAATTTATAATTAATGTGCTAATCAGGAAAATAAAACTAAACAGCCTATAGTTGTATTTCTGTAGCAATCACAGGTCCTAAGTTCAATCCCCAACACAGCCTAAAAAGGTAATAGCAAATAAATTAATTAATAAACAAAGAACTACATAAGCTTATTCAGCATAGTCAAAGCACTTGAAACTTGGAGAGAAAATGGGGCAGACCCCCCCCCACACACACACACGTTACACAGAAGCATGCATCTTAAATAGGCAGCACAGACCTTCAGGGTAAAAATGCTTATAGGTCACATGCTATCAAGGTGTGTGAGCCTCGAAAGGTTACATTTTACAAGCAGATTTCTGTTCTACTCGTAATACTAAAATATGTAGTGTAATTAGTAAAATGTGTAGTACAAAAATATGGGGTACAGTTAGAAGAAAAGATTGAAAAACACCAAAACACTAATCTATATGGGAGAAAATCCTGTGTGCAAAAACGTATTCAAGGGACGTGTCCTGCTGGCGTCAAGAACCGTGATGCCAAGCTCTGGGCTTAGTAGGTACTGAATTTGAAGGCACTCCTCTGCCAAGGAGCTGTGTGAACTTGGCAAGTCCTCTCTCTCCTCTGAGCTTGAATTTTCTGCATTCCCCAAATGCAGCTGTGATAGGTGCAGTGTGCACACTGAGGGCTTGATATGGTGTCTACTGCCCCCTCCATGTTACCACACGTTATTAGGCTATTCATACCACGGTCGCACCAAACATGGAGGATCAAAGAGGTACAGAGGAGAGGGCTCAGGAGGACTGTTGCATCCTTCTGCAACTACAAGCACTCAGGCTCTTGCCTGATGCTTCCCAGCAATTGGGAGAAAGATGCTGCTGGCTGCTATTCCAACCTTGTACATTTGCTCTAGACTGTAACAATGTATCAAGTAGAGCCTGCTGAGAGAGGGCTTGTGGGGAGCCGCTGTTCCTAGGGTCCTGGCTGATGAATGGTGCTGTAGGAGCTCCTGGATGGCTGCAAGATGCCCTGATACATTCCAGGACACTGCCTTAGTAAGATTACTCGGCAAAGCATGCTTTCTTTACCTGGTTCCTGTCCCACTGCTACGTAGCTGCCAGAAAGAGTAAAGGACCTGCATGGAACAAAAGCAACTGAAAAGTACATCTCTCCATTCCAAGGTTTCTCCAGTGCTGACAGTAAGATCTCAGAGGCACCAGACAACAAAGAATGATCATCTTAGCATCCAGGGGCCAAGGCCATGCCATGACCTGCAGCTCTTAGCACCCAGCAAAAGCCTCCACACTCCTACCATGGGATGAGTTTCTTTTCCACCCAAAATGCCTTTCCTGCATCTAATCTAAATCTTTTGTGTGGTCTCAGGAACACTAGAGCAGTCTCTACTTATTCATGCAGAGTGAAAATAAGGATCTCATTGCCAAAGCCTGCTAGCGTCTGTCAGCCTGCCAGGAGCAGTTTTGAAGGGGCTACCCACACCACTGGTTGTCCAACAGTCTTCTTAGGTATAAAAAATATCCTAAATCACTGTTTAAAAAAGTGTTCACAAAAGCATCAGGGAGCCCTGCACCAGGCCTGGAGATGTCAGCAGCAGCCAGAGATGGAGAGCGGACTTTATTTTCCTATGCAGACAGAAGCATTGCTGGCCTGATAGCACCCCTCACAGCTTCTCACACACACACATATGGCTGGTCAGTAGCATTTATACACAGAGAATTTGTTCTGTTCAGGTGCCATTTTGGAAGTCTGGAGTGACAGCAATAAAGCAAAGAATAAGAAACAAAATTGGGGGTCTTGAAAGATTGGCTGTGTAGTTTAGAGCGTTTGCTGCTCTTGCAAAGGATCCAGCAGGAGCCATGTAGAACACAGGCAGCCATGCGTATTGAAATCAACTCAACTGGAAAGGAGTTCCACAAGAATTTTAAAGAAAACAGCTCATCCACCACTGTTCTGTCAGCGTCCAGAAAAGTAAGGTCATTTTACCCCATTTTATAAGAAAACTGAGACCATGGTGGGCTATGGAGTCACACTGCTGCTAGAATAGTCCAACTGCCGTTCTAGCTCTCGCCTGCATGTATGAGTTTGCTAAGGCTTCCATAACCACAGAATGGGCAGCTTCAACCAGAGAAAGCAATGACCTCACAGTTTGGGGGCTGGAGGACCAGAGAGGCGGCATTAGTTAACTTCTACAGCTAATCTCCCCCATTTGCTGGTGGCCACTTTCATGCTAGGCTCTCACATGTTCCATTTGTCAGTGTGCATACATGCTCCCTGTGTGTCCAAATCTTGTATATAAAGGATCTTGTAAGAAGGCCTATACTAACAGCCTCATTCTAACTTAATGTCTCCCTGAGACCCTAATCCTCCGTCAGTCACCTTCTGAGATGTCAGCGCTCCAACACATGCATTTCAGGGTGACATATTCCAGCCCATTGTGCTCCACCATTGTATTCCGTGTCCTACTCACACATGCAAGGCACACACTATCATATCAATGTCCATGCTAAATGGCACCGGCTCTAAGTAGAAGACCTTACCATCTATGTTAGTTGTGGCTGAGACTCCAGGTGTGGTTCACTCTGAGGCAGAATTCCTGTGTGGCCATGAACAGCAAAACCTTGAAAGTGCCACAGACCCAAAATACAAAGATGGCATGGGGCTCAGTGTAGATGCCTGACGTTAAAAGTGGGGAAGGAGAGAAAGAGCCATAGTCCTGCGTTAGACAGGACTTTCTGGAAAAACAGTACCAAAGAAATGAATATGTGTTAAGAAAGGAAGTCAGTAAGTCGGCTTATGCCATAAGGGCTAGAGGGTCCAACAATGGCTGTCTGTCTGGTGGAGAAGCTGAGAGTTGACACTGACACCACTGTCATCTCAGTGTGGCACTGAAAGTCTGGGAGATCTCCAAAGAGTTACTGGTATTAAGCCCACACTGAAACGTTGATTGGTTGGAATCTCATGGTAATGGAGAGCAGCAGCAGCAGACAGGCCAACCCTGGAAGAAGAAAAAAGAAGCAAGAACACATTGCCTTTACCTCAGACCCTACTGCATCAGGACCACACACTGGAACGTGCCGTCAACTTGGCAGGCAGGTCTTTCTCCTCAGTTAATCCTTTCTGGAAGCATACTCTCAGATTTGCCCAAAAGCTTGTTTTCTTGTGATTCTAAATCACCATGAGCTGACACTTACGACTAGCCATTATAGGACTGGACCAAAGCTGGATCACCGAGATGTCATCCTTGTCATCTGGAACTGAGGATGAGGTCATTGTGCATTTGAAGTCCCTGTCCACTAGAATCCCAGAAATAGAGCATCTTTCCTTCATTTCACCCCACTCTGAGCCTTCTGTCCAAGCCAGGGCCATCACAGCTGAGACCCTTCAGTGGAGCCTGTGACTCACTTAGTCCAGAACAGTCTTTTGTACTTAGCAACATGAATAGCTGAGAATGTTCCAGACCTTGACATTTGGGTCCTGCGTGTTAACATGTCTTTCTTTCATGCCCCTTTCTCCTCTCACCCTTTGTCTTAAGCAATCCAGAGAAAGCAGACTCCCCATGGTCTGCCTCAACCCTTCAGCTTTCTAGCATCTTTGGTGAATGTCAAATTCTCCATGAAGCAACAAACACAATCCACCCTTGCCTCCTGTGCCTACTGGCAATACCCCAGACCCTGTCTGAAGCAACCTTGACATCCATTTTTTGATCAAGGGTCTCAGCATAATTTGTGTGCTTTTTCTAGAAAGTACATCAAAATTCTCCCAGCCTCTAACTCAAACACCATTTTACATTTTGAAATACTTGTTACATCAGTACCCAATGTCTCAGGACTCAGGTCTATATTCTTGTTAGACATCCCTAACAACTTATCACAGACTGGGCAGCTTCACAAACAGACACTGGGCTGGGAAGATGAGCTAGTAGGTAAGAGTGCCTAACAAAGAAGCATGAGGCTATGAGCTCAAATCCCCATCAGCTGCATAAAAGGAGGCCATGGACATGCAAACAAATGCCTATAAACTAGCACAATGGGAGATGGGGACAGGTAGATTGGGGGTGGGGGGTAAGGGGAGAACTTGTTCACTGCCAGCCTAGCTCCAGATGGCATTCAAGACCCCATCTCATAGAAATAAGACAGAAAATGATAGAGTAAGACATCTGACATTTTCCTTTGGCCTCTGTGTGCACAATATCTCACATACATGCATGTATACACTATACACATACATATCCACACACCACACACATATATCTATACACTACCCACACATATGCATATACCACATACACACATGCACATGTGTAAAAGCAGACAGTTATCTTCTCACAGTTCTGTGTTCTGGAATTGCAAGTTCAAGCTGTCAGGCAGGCTTAGTCGCTCATGAGGCTTAAGCTGGCTAGCTCCCCCCAGATTCTTATGTGGCCTTTCTTCCTTGTGGGCATCCCTTGTGTCTCTTTCTGTACCCGGATTGCCCTTTTCATAGAGAATCTGGTCAGCTTGGATAGGGCTTCAAGTTAATGAACACATTTAATTGAGCTATCTCTTGTAAGTTTCCTTGTCCATGTTGAGGAGCACACTGGGTGCTGTGAGCCCTGTAGTGAAGGCTCCGGAGAAGGAATTTCAGAGTGAAACAAGTCTATCAGCTATGCTTCCTTCCTTCCTTCCTTTCTTTCCTTTCTTCGTTTCTTCTTTTTACTTTCCTTCCTCTGCCCCATCCTCTTTGTCCTCCTCTGTCTCCGTCTTTTTTAATCACTCTTTGCCCATCCACATCCGTCAGTCTCCGTCTCTCTGTCATTCTTCTTCCCTTTCCTCTTTGCCTCCCACCACCTCCATTTCCTCCCCTCCCTTCAAACCAGTTATAAAATCAGGGGTCATAGCAGCCTTTGAAGGCAAGGTGCATTTCTCTAGGACACCTCACATGTATGCTCCCCTTCAGACCAGAATCTCAGCCTGAGGCAGCATAGGAAAGGGGTGGGCATGAGAGGAGAAAAGGATACGTTCCTTCCTGATCCTTTGGCCACATAATTCTTTCTTTCTTCCTCACTATATTAGTCTCGCTGTCATTTTAATAAAGTGACTCGAGGTTATGAGAGAAAAGAAGTCACCATCTCATGTCCTTTGAGCTCCCTGAGGGATTATGGGATTTTACATAATTAAATATGAGCCATGTAATATCCCTCCCTCTTGCCTAGGTAGACTGTCTATCATTCCCTCACTGTTTCTCAGCTCCCATTTCAAAATGGAAAATGTGATTCAATAGAAAATTATCTCTTCCTGTACCTTCCACCTCTTGCCCCAAGTTTCTTCTACCCACATTCTACTCCTACTCTGTGCTGCTCAGCCTCAGGTCCAACCACCTGCCTCTGAAGCCACAGCACCTCAACTGAGACCTGGGTATAAGAAAGCAGACTACCTGGACTCAAGGTCTAACTCATGTATCCAAACCTCAGCTGCTCTGTGAAACTTGAGATAAACTTGAACCATTTGTCTTGACTTTATCTCTCTCTTGGTGGAATTATTAGAAAGTGTGGGATGGCTGATACGGTAAAGTATGTTAGCAATTAAGAAACGCTTTGCAGAGCTAACCAATGGACATGGGAAGAGTGGCAGTGCTGAGGGGGTGACAGTTGCCATGGGAACTCATCGTGTCACGGAGAGCTAGCTACTCTTCCCCAAAGACATTCTTCCACTCTTCTGTGTCACTGGGGGCCACTAGAGTGACACTGAAGAACAACTTTCTTGGGGCAGATGGTGTGAGAAGAGATGGTGCAGGTGAACCCAGGGGTCAGCCTTCGATGTCCAGGCAAAAGCAAAAGAATGAAGCAAACCAAATATTTGTTTAAAACAAACAAACAAACAAAAAGTCAGGGCACATGGGAATTAGAGATTGTCTTTCAAACCCCACCTTATAAAAGTGTGACCCTGCTAAGGGGGCACCCTTATAGGCAGAATCACATCCAGAACTCAGAGAAAACTGGGGTTTGCTCCTACAGCAGATCCCTGTGTTGAGCTGACACTCCCTCTGGCCGAGGGCTCCCTGAAGACAGTTCCATAAGTGGGAATCATTCTCCTGCCCCTTCTTCAGCCACACTGGAATGTTCAGAGCACACTCAAGCAATTGGAAAGTGCCGGTGTGTGTTCATGCCCCACAGCTCCCAGCAGGAGCACCTGTGCTTCCCTGTCACCTGGGGAAATCATCACAGAGGGTTTCCCAGCTGGCCCTTGTCCACCGCATACAGTAAGAAGCTTTCTGACACTTAATATGGCAGGTCTCTTTCTATTTCTGTCTCACTTCCTTTTTGCTCCCAGTGTTCCTGGGATCTGCCAGCCATGTGAGCTACTAGCATCCAAATTCTTGCCTCAGGATCTGCTTCTGGGACTCAGACTGACACAGTAGCTATTTGCCACTCTGGAAATAGCCTCCTTCAATACTCGCAAGAGCCAATTAGCCTATTTCATCTTGCATACCTTCAGCAACTGGGAGTTTACCACATCCCCAGTTAGCGAAATCCTTTCTCAGACTGCTTTGATCATTACAAATTAATCTAAGATTTCTGCCTTTATGAACATCAGCCATCCATCTCAGTTCTGCAGCCATCAGCAGGTCTTGTATGACATCACTCCAACTCTCCTCCATACCATGCTCCTCTGTTTGGTCAATAGCTGGTTTTCAATGCAATAATGAACACGATATAAGATTACAAGTGGACTCTGGCCTGCTAAGAGCAGCAGCAGCAGCAGCAGGATGATTCCTCCTTTATCCCTCATCTACACATCTCTTTCATGTCATCTCAGATTTGCTTCATCTGAGAATATGGCAGAGTCCAAGTAGGAGTCTTTGAACATGTGGCCAATCATAGATGGTCACCTCCACCACCTATAGTTCTGGCACCTGTAGAAGGAAAGGAAGTGAGGCATGGTCTGGGACAGGGATGACCTGTATCCACAGCAGAGACAGTCTCTCTGTGATCATTAGAAGTGGTATCTCCACCAAGCTATACCCATTCCCCATCCACCATCCTCCCTCCCACTCTCCTTTACACTTTCCAAGTTCTTGTAACTACTCTTCTAACCTCCAATTCTCAATCAATGTTTCAGCTTCCACATACAACTGAGAACACAGTTTTTGTCTTTCTCCACCTGGCTTATTTTGTGTAACACAATGCCCTCCAAGCCTATACTTGTCACTGCAAATGACAGAATTTCATTCTTTTTATAGTTGAATAATACTGTATATATTGTAGAATTGTGTATAACACTGTGAAAATTAAGTCTTCAAGAAGAAATAAAGGATGAGAATTAAGATGACCTCAACAATTTGAAAAGCTTCATCTAACTTGGGAGGCAGAATCTCCGATCTAACTACACTGTGATCAGAGTATGGAGACTGTAGGTTCAAGATGGAGACAGTGTAGCTAAGGATAGGAAAATAGGGATTGTGTAGCTAAGGATAGGAAGGGGAAAAGGAGTTCCATTAAAGGAAGAACAGTGAAGTTAGCTGGTTTTGAAACTGTAGTCGGTTGTTTCCTTTTGAAACCACCAGATGTTTTAGAGTCAGGGTCAGCTACTTTTCTTTGGCAACTCTGAGCTCCATTCCAGGCCTTTGTTTGGGGGTGGTGTTCTTGACATGCTGCATTTCCTTTATTTGCTCTCCCACCAATGGACACAGCTTGGTTCCATATCTTGCCTATTATAATTCTGCAGTAAACATGAGTGTACCTATGTTTCTAACATACTGCTTTCATTTCCTTTGAATGTAACCCATGTGGGAGTTGTCACTAGACTTCAACATATCTTTTCATCTTCCTTGCTATCTCAAGGTTGGAAGCTCACTGCATGGTTGGACCTAAATCACATCTTTTTATGTTTCTAAATTCAGTATCAAGACCAAAAATTGCAAGTTTTATACCAGACAGACTTTATTCTATTTTGTTTTTCAGAATGAGAAACTGGGGCTTCATTATTTCTCACTTGTATTTTCTCACAGGGAAAATCACTGGTAAGAAGTCAAAGTGATTGACATACAAGAAATAAGGATGCAGGACTAGGATCATCAGCTAGTCCTGCTCAAACCTGCAAGAGCAGAAAGTAAAAACATAGGCACTTGCCTTTCTTGACTCTCTTGCAGCTAGGATTTAACCATGTCATTCCATTTTGATTAATGGTTCATAAGGGCACACTAACTAGTGGTCAGTAGAGACCTTGATTCTTCCAAAGAAAGAGAAACAGAGACAGGACAGAAAGAGGAATATGCTAGAATCATCCATTGATCTTCTCCTCTCCCTTTCCCACTTTAGAACAAATCTGGACAAGGACCAGGATGCTCTGCTGCCCTGAAAGTAGACATGGTTAATACACTAAACATGATGCAACAGAAACATGCAAAACCCTAAGTCCTGAGTGTGTCACTGATGAACTAATGAGTTGCATCTCTTTTTCCAGATTTAAAAGAAAAGAGCAAACTTACCTAATGTTAGGTCACTCTTGTTCCTTATAGATAAAATTATTCTGAATGACCAAATCTTTTAAGTTCAGACTCCATTTTAGAGAATTTGACCTATGTTTGAACTCAAGTAAGCTAGCAGGCTGGTATCTATCAGTTTCCTAGTTACCCCCTAACAAACCTGAGCCTAGCTCCAGCTTCTAGGCTAACACCAACAAGATCTGCATCTCTGGGTTAATCTTCCCCAACAAATCCAGCATTTCCAGGTTAATTCCCAATAAGCCTGTCCCCTGACTAATGAGCAACAATGTAGACTGAAGCAGAAGTTAGTTTATGGTTTGATTTCCGGCACCAGGCATTTATGCTAAAGGCCATTGTAGCTCTCCAATTAGATGCTTGCCAGGCTAGAAACACCCTTCGCTTGCCACTTCCTATAAAACCTTGCCCCATAAGTGTTCGGGGCTCCTCTCCACCAAAACCATCCTACCTGTCAGCAGTGGGCTGAGCTCAAGCTACAGCTTGAATAAAGGACCTTTGGTGATTGCATCTGATCGGCTCCTCACTGGTCTTTCCGGTTAACTAACACTTCCTTGGCACTACAATTCTCTTTCTGAAACTACTGTTTCAAATAATCTTATGCCTATGTGTTTTACTGATTATGAAATTCTTGGCAAGTTAAGCACCCCTCTGAGACTTAACTTCCCAAAAATAAACTAGAAAGAAGCAAAATTAACAACTAGCTAGCTGTCTTGTTTTAGGATTTGGACTAGTGAAGTATAGCTGGGGTTTTGTGGATATCTGTGCCTCTTCCATTTTCTCTCTAAACCCAAATGAGGTAGTGCTGAAAGTCCCAGGCTTTGGAATCACTCAGGTGTGCCTATGTTCGAGTCAGGACGCTTTGTTTGTGATCATAAGTGGGCCCTATGTTCCTTGTTTGTGAAAGAGCATGGTATAAGCATCTGTTTCCAGGTCACAGTGCAGATGAAGGAAGGAGAGATGGATGCAGTGGTGTAACAACTTGTAATCCCAGTGTCTTCTTCCCAAGTGTTTAGATCTGATTTCAATCCCCCAGAACCCTCATAAAAAGCTGAGCATAGTGGCACCCTCTTGTAATTCCAGCTCTGGAGACAAGAAACAGGTGGGTCCTGGAGCTCACTGGCAGTCAGCCAGATGCAATCAGCAAGGCCCAGGTCTCAAAGACCCTTTTTCTAACAAACTCACCAACCCAAAGTAGGCAGCTCCTCAAGAACCACACCAAAGACTGACCTCTGCCCTGTGCGTGCATTCACACACACACATGTACACATGTACTAGCACACATGTGAACACAAACATACTCACAGTACAAAACTATAAACAAAGAGAAAACAAACCACAGGAGATAAGTCAGTTGTCCAGGTCTCAACACATAAACATACTATATATTAAACAATGTGTATTAACTAGTTTTATTTTTACTTAATCATTTGAGAAGAAAATTATAAAGTCAATAAGAAATTAATATTGTTCCTCCCCCTTCCCACAGTATCACTTCTCCCACTTAAGTAGAGCACAGTTTTGCTCCAGGTTCCCCTGAGGACATACATCATCCACCACTGAGCACATTCCAAAATCTTTGGACAGATGTTTTCACCAAGGTGATCCTGCCTCTCCAAAGTGTCTGTCTTGTGGAAATATAGCATGTGATCAAACTTTGGCATATGAGGAAGGTGACTGGATGGTCTTGACCACTTTTTCACTCTCTCAGGGCAACTCCATCAGAAGAAACCCTCTCTTTGAGCTGATGTTTTCTCATCCATTGTATCCTTTGGAGTAGCAGAAAATATCTCCAGCCGTGAGAGGAGGCAGCCAGCCTTGGGATTGCCTTTAGCTATTCTGAGAAACCCAAGTCTTTGAAGACTTGCTTGAGTTGCTATCCACCCAGTCCAAAGTCCCACCCTACCAAACAATTCTGTGTTTCTAGTCTGAGTAGATGTCTCTGTTATCTGTGACCCAAAGCTTCTGAGCTGATGAAACTGATCTCTAACGTTGTGCTGCCCCAACCTTGAAGCACTATGACTGGCTTTAAAATGAGGTAGTAAAATTATAGACTGACAGAAGGCAGAGTTCCACCTGCCCCCATTACCAAAATGAGAAAGTGCAGCCCTGGGTATAGGAAGTGACTCATTTATAAAGTGCAACTACTACGAACCAAAGCTGCAATGGACGTCCATGTTTTATTAGACTTTTAAACCCCTTACATGCATCTCACTACCTGTGTCATAGAAGATGGTATTCGTGAACATAAAAACAATGGAAGAAAATCAAGGTGCTCACACTGTGTGCAGAGTCTCTGGGAGATCTGATAATTCCTGGGAATATCCAGCATGCAGCCTCCAACACAACAACGCTCAGATCTGCCTGGTGTTTTTCACATCCTGATATAAGTGGAGCAAAATGCCAGAGCAGAACCTGATGAACGCTCCTGAGAGGCTGATTGCCCTCAGGACATACCGTGAATCAGAGCAGTGAAAGGGCCCCAGTGAAGTGCTACAGGGAAGCTGGCTTGACCCTGCTGTTTAAACACACTGTCCCCAACACTGAGTAGCAAGCAGCAATTCCCAGACATACCAAGGGCTGATGCAGAACACAGAAGGAG
The DNA here is from genome assembly GCF_004785775.1 of Grammomys surdaster. Taxonomy (NCBI): domain Eukaryota; kingdom Metazoa; phylum Chordata; class Mammalia; order Rodentia; family Muridae; genus Grammomys; species Grammomys surdaster. Next base: position 5,915,682 of record NW_021604600.1, read on the forward strand.
GCCTGGTTTCTGGATGAGTCAGGAGACGCTAATATATCTGAGGTCACATTATTTCCCTCCATTTACACAAACTGTGGGTGCTAGCTTGGAGTTTTCACACTCCACAAGAGCCTGGAATCACAGAGTGAAGAGATGGTTCCAGAGTATGATTCCTAGTGCTCCAGCATTTGTGCCCCTCCTCATTTAGGTACATGGGGGTGGGAGAGCGGAAGGAGTATGCAGTTGCAATGACACAATGCTGTAACCAACACCAATATCAGCAACCAGGACTGTATAAATACCACTGCAGGCACTTTGCCCAGGAATGGGTGGGCTTTAGGCCACTTAATTCCCACAGTAAACCAGAGAAAAAAAATCCACGATTTATCCAGTCAAACACCTAAGACATAACAGAGCTACGAATTCTCTCATGTCAGCTCATCCAACTTCAAACTCCGGTATGCTTTTATTGTTAAACATTGAAAAAAAATCCCCAGGGAGGAAAAACTCATATAACGTATTGAAAAAAAAAAATCAGATGGAAAAAATCTACACCTCAAATGACCTCAATTATTTTTACTGAGAGGTGGGAGAAGACTAAAACTGAACAGGATACGCAGTGCCTGCTGCTGAGGTCTTTGGAGACTATTTCGAAGGTTTTTATTTTCCTTTACACATTTCTGTGATTTTTTTTTCTCTTCTACAGTGGGTATACATTATTTGGTTCTTAAATAATGAGCACACATTCTCTTTTATTGAAAATAGATTCTTCTCCCGTACAATATATTCTGACCACCGTTTCTCCTCCCTCTACCCATCCTAGCTTCCCACTCCCTCACCTCTCTCCAAGATCCACTCTCCTTCTGTTTCCCTTAAGAAAAGAATAAAACTCCAAGAGACAACAACCAAAAAGGACAAAACAAGATACAATAAAACAAGGAAAAATTCCTCCTATAGAGACTGGACAAAGTAATCCAAATAGGAGGAAAAGAGTCTCAAGACCAGGTAGAAGAGTCAGACACCCTCTTTCCCACTCTTAGGAGTCCCAAAAAAAGACCAAGCTAACAGCCAGAACATAGTCAGAAGACCTGGTGCAGACCTGTGCAGGCACTATGCTTGCCGATTCAGTCTGTATGAGCCCATAGAAACCCTACTTGGTTGATTCAGTGAGCTATGGTCTCCTGATGTCCTTCATGCCCTCTGACTCCTATAACCTTTCTTCTCCCTCTTCCTCTGGGTTTAGAAATCAGGAGCAGTGCATCTTTAAGCACACAGCATGAGTTACTGACATCCAAAGTATACAATGTCAGCAAACCCATCAGTGAAGGAGATCAGGTGTATACCAATCCTACTACGTGTCAGCTATTTAAAATATATTACAACAGTCCTGCCTGTCAGCAGGCCTAAGAAATAGGGGTTTGGTTTCCCACATCAGATAAGAAAGTTCAGAATGGTTAAGACTGCACAGCTATGAATTTCAGAACAAGACATTTGTATTTAACACCCATATTTCTTCCTCTACAAAGTACGTGTTCAGTGAATTGCACTGGTCCATAATTCATGATTTCCTTTTAATGGTATATTCCTCCATTCCTGTGAATGTGTGGAATCTTTGAATTTTACCCCAAATCAGAGCTAAACCTCCTCACCCACAAGAGGCCCCCTAAGAGATATCAGAAGTAGGAATTAAGGTGCTAATTATTGAGTACCCACTTTTCCAATCCGATTCCCCCAGAGGATAACTTTCTGGAGTTCATGGCCTTATTTTAAAACCTCTTTATCCATCCCCTCCGAGTCCTAGTATTCTCTCTGTCCAGCCCACCTGAGGCCAATCTAATGGGACAAGAAAACCAGTAAGAACACTCAATGGCTAGGTCTGCCCTAAATAACCAGACTATAAAGAGGATACTGTCTTTTACATTTCTACTATGGAAAATTCCAGTGTGTACAAGGAGAAAGTGTGCCAGCCCCATATGGGCCACTCATCCTCAGCAGCTAGCATCATGTCCCTTGTTTATATTTATTTTATCCATATTTTTCACCAGATTATTTTAAAGCAAACTCCAGACCCTACGCTGTTTGAACTTAATACTTCAGTGTATGTTATTTATAAATGAGCATTTATGCCTACATATGATGTTTATACCACTCTCATAAAATACTAATGCCATCCAACATTCTATTTAAACATGGGTGGAAATATAGACAGAGAAATGTGGGTGACAGTTTTTCCAATAAAAGCTAATACAATACAAGGTTCATTCATTGTGGTGGGGTTTGTGTTTTTCCAGATACCAGTAAATGAAAACATAGAGTGTTGCCCTAATTAAAAAAAAAAAAACATACTTTGGGTCCAGGAACAATATAGGCCAACATCAAGATTTGAACATTTTTGAGAGTGGGAAAAGCCACTATTAATAAACCACAAGGACAAACTAACTGTAAGCTGCAGCTGTCTAAAGGAAAATGTGTAGAGACATGCCCCTTCCACCGACTGACTCACTCAAGCTCTGTCAGGTGTCTTGTGAAATGAGGCTTATCTCAAGCTTGTGTGGTTGCTTCTTTATAGGGCCGATCAGTGCCCTTCTACTGTTCAACTTCACGTAGATGAAACCTGCAATGGGAAGCTCTCAGGCTGACCTGTGTATGGTTCTCATTGAGAGCTGCTTTGCTGTATCAGCTCCTCCCTACTATGTAGGGCAAAATTATCGACTTAGTAGGAGAAAATCAGTTTTCTTCACTTCTTGCATGTTAAAAATTGGTGTCCCATTTGAGAGAAGTAACTAATAGTACCTTAGCCAAAGAAGCTGCCATGGTTATAGACTCTCACATTCCTTTCTTAACATCTCTTGCTAGGACCCTTCATTCTTGGCCTCTAAGCTCCCCTCAGGTGCCAGTAAAGGGGGCAGGAGAGTCCTGCTAATAAGGTAATCTTAGCACTTGGGAGGCAGAGGTAGTCAAATTGCTGTGAGTTCAAGGCCAGCCTGGACTACCTAGTGAGTTACAGAGCAACCAAAGAAACCCTGTCTTGGAAAAATCATATTTTGGGTTCACACTTGCTGGCTATTTGCCTTGAGAATATCGTGAACCTTGATGGGATATCCTCTCAATAAAGTGAAGAGAATGATAAATAGTCCAGGGCAAATCAGGTGATACATAATAAAGCTGAGGGTCCCGTCTTGTTCCTAGAATGCTCTCTGACACTAACAGTTTTAGCACGTGATAACCTTGCCTTCACAAGCTCCAGGTAAAAGATTTTCTGCTACAATTGCTGTCTGACCTCTGCTAGGAGCATGGGCTGCTGACAAGGTCCATAGACTTCAGTGAGAAGTTTAATGATAAGAAATAAAAATATAGAAGTCACACATACACACATACACACACACACACATACATATACACAAATATACACAGATACACAGCATAAACACATACACATGCATACACACAAACATATTCACACACATGCACAATACATAGCATAAACATATATAATCATATATGTACACATACACATGTATACACACATATACATACATATATAACACAACCACAGGCATACATATTTACAAACATATATACATATGCACATATATACAATATAAACACAATACACATGCATATATATGCATGCTTACACATGTACATATACACATACACACAATTACATGGATACACACATATGCAGATGTACAGAATTATCCATATGCACATTACATACATGCAACATACTTTCATACTGACTTATATGTATATTTATATACATATATACACATAGGTACACATGCACATATACATATATATTCAAAACATGCATGTAATTACATATACATGTATATCTATATATGCATACCCATACACATGCATATTTATGTGAACACACATACACATGAACATGCATACACATGTACTGTAAGCACATGCATACATACATATACACATATACATACACACATATGCATATACTCATACACATACACAGAAAAACGCACATACATATTGCCTTGGCTAGTCTTTGTCAACTTGGCACAAACCTAGACATATCTGATAAGAGGGAATCTTATTTTCTCTTTGCTTTGGTTTGGTATCTCTATTTCTTGTTATTTCTCTTATTTTGAGATTATAATATAAACATCATTTAAAACCTCTTTCTCTGCCCTCTTTCAAAGTCATGGCACCCTTCTTTCATTAATTGTTACATTTACACACACACAGAAAGAGAGAGAGAGAGAGAGAGAGAGAGAGAGAGAGAGAGAGAGAGAGAGAAACATATACACACAATTAGAAACTCATTGTTCATTCAAAGTCAGATCAGGAAGCAGTTCCTTGCAGATTCCTTGTCTCACCCTGACTTACCATCTGCCATGCTGGGCTTTTGATTCCCATCACCCCATGTCCCACCCCCAGCATATCCTGTTTCAGATGTGGAAACAGAACACTCAGAGCAACTAAGGAGGTTGTCACGGATGCACAACAGTGTGCTGACTTCCAGCACAGAATTAAAAGTGCAGTCATACCTTCTGGGTGAGGAACTCGTCTTGTTGCTGCTGAACAGAGTAGCTGGATACTGGGGGGCGGGGGGAGCCCTTTGATAGTTGCTTGTCTTTAAATCTTGCCCTAAATGGTATCATTTCTTTTAAATCGCCTAAGCGACTATGAATAATTAGCAATTAATAATTATTATGCCTCATTAACTTAATAAAGGATTATATCTTTATAGAAAATTCAGAGCTAATTGGAAATGAAAGTTAACCCATGCTTTATGGATTTCTACAGAGTGATCTGCCTTTCGGGGCAGATGCCCTGAGTCTAGAAAATACTGCTCACCTAGGGTCATTTTCCTCAAACCTCTTATCTCCAACTCAGCAGGACCAGGAGAATCATATCCTGAGCCCAAACCTACAAGGTGCCCAGTGTCTAACCAAACACAGGTCTGGGGAAGCAAAATACGCTAAGCCCAGTTAACAACTCACCAGGGGTGTCTGCTGTGACCCAGAATTCAGCATACCTGGGAGTGTGGGCAGCACTGAAGTCTCAGAGAGCTGCAATTTGCAGAGTGGTCTCTCTGGAAAGATAAATACCAGTTAGGCTGCCCTTTGCTCTGAGAGAAGAAGATGCTGAGGAGAACATGTCTCAGAGCACCTGTGAGGACCCTAAGATCAGAGAGCTACCTCCACCCACTGCCAGCTCTATAGCTGCTGTTCCCCTCAGCTGGGCTAATCGTGGGACTCCTAAACACCCCCACTGTTGCAATGCTTTGGGGGTTCTGTTGCTTCTATTTTGTTCTCTTTTGAGACGATGTCCTGTAGCTTAGCTGGTCTCGAACTACTGGGCTAAGGGAGACCTTGAATTCCTCATCCTCCCATTCAGTTAAGGTTACAACTTTTTACAATTAGTTAATTACTTTTCAATTTATCTTTGTCACAAGGGCCCATTTATGTAGCCACTGCAGGATAGTAGAGCAAAATACTACAGCGGAGAGAAATGGTCCCCCTCAGATACGGACCCCTCAATTTTGGACTTGTAGGGTCTTAAATTCTGTTCTGTCTTGCTGAGCACAAATGGACTAAGGCATGTGTCCTCTTCTCTAAGCTGGCTACATGGATAATCAGGATGCAAAGCAGACCTGCCATACCCCTGCTTCTGGTGAGGTTGGTAAAAGAGCACCAGCCAGCCTGAGCATGGCAAACATGGCTGTAGCAGGCCAGGGCATGGCAAAAATAGCTTTGACAGGCTTTGCTCTTCCCTCATCTTCTCTGCCAAAAAGAAAGTTAAAAAAGCCTCTTCAAGCTAACCCCCCAGGTCTATTTTCTTATTTGGCTGCTTCCTTCCCCTGTGACTAACTGCCAATATGCAGCTGTCAAAGTATTGAAGTCAAACAATCAAAAGCCCCCTTTGGCTGCCCTAATTAACCTGTCTAAGCAAAATTAAACTCTCATCCTAACACCTTTCCCCTTTTACCTTTATAAATTGCCATTTGCCTATGGGTTTGTCTCCTCCCTATCCAAAAGCCATCCTTTCTCCCCTCTGGGGTAAATAGCTCTTCCTGCTCTCCCTTGCCCTCTATCTTGCTCTCTCTGGTTTCACTTTCCTTTTTCTCTTGTCACTATCTCCTCTCTTGGTCTCCTGTTCCCTGTCCCTTCTCCCTCCTGGACAAATAAATCTCCTTTGTGCTGAGACAATGGTTTTCTCAATTGATACTCATCATATTGTAACATAACAGCCATGGACTTTTGGTTTGGTCATTGAGAAATCTCCTAATTGGTCTTTGTCTCAAAATATTGACTTGTCAGACGGGCACCAAATAAGCACATTGAACAGATGGAACAAGCCTTGTAGAGTATGATCTAGACCACAGCAACCTCTCCATCTTGACTCTTGTCTTTCATAAACAGCTCACTTGCATGGAGGCCCACCCACACAAGCATGTCATTGTTGTACCCCAGGTTCTTTGTGTATGCCTTGCTCATTTCTGATAGATATTTCCCGAAATCCCTGTATAGCAACCAGTCCTTCTGTGGTTATTCGTTCTTACAAACATCCCAGCTTCTAATCCCTAATTCTGCTTCCCTTACTTCCTGGGATAACTATGCTACTAATCTACACTGATAATCTGTCTCCTCCATTACTGTCCCTTTCCTGCTGAAAACGTGTCCCCATGGGGAAGCTCCTTGTTTAACAAGATAGCCTTTACACGTGAGGAGTGTGTTGAAATGGTAGATATTAAATATAGATGCATTGAATTCATGAATAAACAGATATGTAAATAAACAATTGACCACCACCGCAGAGACAGAAAACTAACAACAGATACTCTTACCACAGAAGATTCTACCCAAAGGGAAGAAACCAGGAGCTAAGACTTCCCTATGTTTATTTTATTAAGATTCTCAGCCTATCAAAAGCAGCCCCAGGTGCCCTTATAAAATGTATATGGCCTTCAAAATGATAGTAAATTAAATGTTTAATTAATGTTTATTATGGACAACATATTAGTCTGAAGTTAGATTAATAGCCTAATCATCTTGCTATCTGGATGAGACAGGTTGATGTCACAGTCTTAGGTATAAACAGGCTGCTCTTACTTATCACTTAATAAATTCTGATGAGAAACAGGCTGAACCGATCCCAACACAACAAGTCAGTTGGAACAAGAGGCCCGGACCCAGTCTACAAATGCCCACTTCACCATTCTGATTAAAAAAAAAAAACTGGTATTGGAGAGTAAAGTAGAAGAGAAGCAGAAAGCCTGGGCTGCTTCCCACAGTCCAGTGCCTCCTGGGTAAGCAGGGCAGCTGGCTGGAACTGTGCACTCAGAAGCTCATGCCTGTACAAACAGCTTCTCCACTTCCCTCTGCTTCTCTTTCTCCTCACTCCACCTTCAATTCATCAGCAAGTCAGGATGGCCATGGCTCTAGTGTGCTAAGATCAGCAGACCCCCTAAAGCAACTAAACAGATAAAAATTATTTTTCAGAAACAAAAATTCCACTCTAAGTCCTCCCAAATTGTCCTATGGTGCACAGTCAACTGAGAAGCATTAATTTAAGAAAATCCAGGAGACCTTAAGCTATGGTACACCTGTGACTCTAATCCCCAGCTCCTCATCAAAGAGCTGTACCTCATCTGTGTGTAACCAAGAAGGCAGGGCCTCCATTTCAACCCCTGATTAGGGATGTACAATGTTCAACAACAACAACAAAATATACATTCCTTAGAATACAGCCCCCTGGTTATTAAGGACACAGGAGCATACATGGATATATAAACATGTTATGCATCTATAATGTAATGCTGATCCTATCACCTTCAGAATATATTTGAGAATAACATCACAAAGAAGTTGGGCAGAGATGAAGTGCCAAAATAAGAGAACAGCATCAGATAACTCATCCAAATAAAAGATGTGGGGAAAGCAAGACAGAGCAGTAAGAAGGCTGACTCAGCAGTCTCTGTGAACATGTAATTGCTCCCTTCTGTGTCTCGGTTCCTTTAAAGTAGACTCTATCAAGTAATAATTAATTGCCAATGCATTCATAGTGGACAGAGTGTGAAATGCAGAATAGTGATACCACAGAATTGGTGGATAGAGGAACCCATATGGGAGGCTTCAGGGAGGAGTGGGACAGATCAAGGTGTGGGTGAGCACAATTACTGTATGCTGTATACATCTATGAAATTCTCAAACTTAGAGAGCTAAGAAAAAGTATGAAGTATTTATATTCCATTACATCTGAATCACTGTACATCTGAAGCAGTATATAAATATTGAGCACTATGCTGCAACTAAAATATTGAGTGTCAAAAGAATAAAAACTCAGCCCCAAGAAAAACTCATTTCATATAAGAACAGCTGTGATGAAGGACCAGAGGAGCACACACATGTGAAACCAGCAGCAAAAACACAAAAGAGCAGAGCTATTGTCCCAGACAATAATAGCATTAAGTGAAGTTTATCACACAGTACAAATGAATAACAAGAACTGTCAGCCCAGCCAAGCCTGGGCAGCCTACAGGAAACATGGAAAGACCAGAGAGAGAGATGAAGGGACATAGCCCAGTGGTAGAGCACTTGCTCCACATTGATTTCCTGGGAATGCAAAATAAAAAGACAGGCATGGATAGGAAAAGTCTCATAAGGCCCTGCCACCAGATGAAGAGCTACAGCCAATTAGCGGCTGCTGAAGGGGAAATACAATCAAACAATCTTCTCCAGAAATGAGACCCCTGAGAGATTATCCGATCCTAAGTGGCCAGCCAAACACACATGCACACGCACGTATGGAATATATATATATATATATATATATATATATATATATATATATATATA
>NW_021604600.1:5924501-5947920 GCF_004785775.1 Grammomys surdaster
AGATAGATAGATAGATAGACCATACATATAAATATACATAAATACATATATATGTACATACTTACATATAAACCAATAATAAAGAAGAGGTCCTGAATTTGAATGGGAGATGGGAGGGGTAGAAATTAGGTAAATATAGTATTAATGTATGAAATTCTCACTGTTTTTTTAAAAAAGAATACAACACATATATACATAAGAGACCAAAAATTCTTTACTAGAGATATTTCAAAATGCTAAGATGGCCATTAACATATATATATATATAATCAGAATAATGAAGCAAAACCAAACAGAATGAAAGGAAGAAACAGGCAGTTCCAGATGAACAGCTGCAGACTCCTTGGCTTGCTCTCACTGATAGATAGAAGAACTAAGCAAAAGACCAACGAAGACGTGTAAGGTCTGGAAAGCACTATAAAGCAAAAGACCTGCAGACCATCGGAGACCTGAAGTCCTGCATCCTGGCCCAGCCTGCCACAAGATGGGGTTCTTCCCAAGAGCCTCATGCTAAGCCCCAGAAAGGGCCCCAGTGAGCTGAACCAAGGTTGACACCAAGCAGAGAGGAGTCTTCCCAGAACAAGGCATGGAATTAAAAGCCAACAGCAGTTGAGAATTTGCAGAATCCACAAATACGTGCAAAGCTGAAAATTTTCTCTCAAATGATGAATGGTTCAAAGAAGCAATCACAAGGAGACTAAGAAAATAGCTTCAGATAAATGAGATTAAGATTGCAACATACATAACCGCACAGGGTGTGCTGCTCTCGGGAAAGATTAAGGTGTAGACACTCATGCTGAAAAAGGGAGAGGTCTAAAGTCAGTTAACTGACCTCCCTCCTCTAGAAGTCAAAATTTAAAAAAATGAAACTAAAAGAAACCAGAAAGGATTCAAGTTTACACACAGAGCTGTGGGATAGAACAGGGGTGGGGGGAAATATGAAGGAAACCACAGAATATTCTCAAAAAAGATTGCATATACTTTTTTTTCAGCTAGACTAACCTTGAAAAGGGGAGAGAGAGAGACAGAGACAAAGAAACATAGAGACAGAAACAGACAAAGAGACAGAGACAGAGATGACAGAGAAGTGAGACTCAGATAACTAAAGCCAGGAATGACAGGAGCTGTCAGAGAGAAAGACGTCAAGAAAACACTAGGGATACTACTGCACCAAAATACTCTTTTGCTTACGTGAGGTGAACAAATTCCCAGAAATGCAATACAATACCCAAAAGAAATACAAAGCAAAATGCCCACCAGCTGATTAATGGGTAAATAAAATTAGGAGTTTCCATGTAATAGAGCATTACTCCACAATAAAGAGAAATCAAGGACTTCCAAGCACGGAGACACCCTCCTGTAACTCTAGCACTCAGGAGCCTGAGGAAGATGGAACATTCGAGAGCAGCTTGAGCGCCACAGCAAGTTAAGACCACCCTGGGCTACAGAAATGAGGCTGCAGTTATCAACTATAAAGGGCTAATATCTCTTACAAGACAGGTGAGCGTGAAACACCATCCCAGTGACAGAAACCGGTCGTGAAGCACCCTCGGCTTCCACGATCCACTAGCATGAAATATTTATAGTAGACATCGAGACTCAGAACCCAGGCTATTCCTTGCTTAGAGCACGGGGAAGGGGAACAGGACTGGGTGGATACCAAGGGCTCTGTCACTTCTTTGTTACTGTCACATCCACCTGAGAAGATCGGCTTACTTAGGGTCCCTGCTTCAGTCCATGATCACTTGGCTCCACTGCTCATCATTGTTGGAGAGGCAGAATGTCACAGCAGAGAACACATAGCAACCAGGGGCAACCAGGAAGCAGAGGGAAGCTGGGAACGGACTGTCTATGCCCCAAGCAGTTGCCCACCAGTCACTTGCACCATCCAAACCTCCTAAAATTTCAACCAGCTCCTAAAATAATGCCACCATCTAAAGACCAATCCTGTAACAAGTGAGTGTCACTGGGATATTCATATTAAAATCACAACTACTGATGGATGTAAGGTGACTCTTAGTGCAAACAGAAATACTTAAACTTAGATTGTTATCTTGGTTTCTGTCAGCTTTGTGAATATACTTGTAAAATATTGAATAATTCTGTTTGTGTAGATGAATTGTATCCTATGTGAATTGTATCTCTCTCTTACTTTCAAATCAGAAAACCATGGCCCTAGGCCAAAGAGTTCTGTGTGTTTCAAGACAGGAGCCAGGAGCCAGGGTCCTCTGTCTACCTAACAGAGTCTTCACTGGTTACAATGCAGAGTGTTAGCAGAGAGAAGAAGAATCCTGTCCACTGACACAGACTTGTCATCGCTAGGCAAATGAGTCCCAGCCTCAGTTTCCTCACCTACAAAAGACTATGATGCTGCCTTTTTGCCTGATGGTTAGAAATACAAATGGCTGCATATGAAATACCCAGCAAGTTGCAAGGCATGTGGTGGCACATGCTTTTAACCCCAGTACCCAGGAGGCAGAGGCAGGTGGATCTCGGAATTCAAGGCCAGCCTGGTCTACAAAGAAAGTTCAAGGATAGCCAGGGTTACATAGAGAAAAAAGAAAAGGTAATAAAAGTATTAAAATCAGCAGTGCATAAAGGAAGTGATTCCTGGTGTTGGGGCTTATTTCCAGCTGTCAATAAATACTATGGTTCTTACCATGTTTTATGAATTGAGTGAGTGAATGAATGAAGAATGAGTGAATGAATGCCATCTGGGAGGCATGATTCCTCCCGAGAACAAATGTTTTGTGTCAAAATACTGAGCAGCATGAGAAATAACCCCTGAGATGGAAACTCTAGAGAAATACATATTTTCAGTTGTTGTTGTTGGTTTTTTTCCTTAGAAAATGAACTATGAGCAAGACAAATGGGAAAGAATGTCCAGCCTCGACTTCGAGCATAAATAAGGTGTGACAAGAACGAAAGTGTCAAGCCATGAATATTTAAGAGAAGAAAGTGTAGTGGGTAGGTAAGTCCAGGAAAGTTACCTCTCCGAGACCTCGTCCCTAGAGGAAAGTCAGCGAAGCAGTTTCTAAGTTGAGCTTCTCTTTCCCTAATGACTCAAGATCGTGTCATTAACTTGGCAGCTGAAACTATGATACACTTCTCCTAGCATGCCAGTGCACCCGCAACTGCTGTAGCAAGTTTTCATTTCTATCGGAGTTCCTACTCATGTCTATTGGTGTACCATTCACACCCACCAGTACACTCATGTCCACTTAGTTTCAAAACATAGCCTTTGCTCTGCTCCACCATGCTGCCTTCTAGTGCTATGTAGCTATTAGGGGACCCAACACCTAGGGAAAATGCTTTGACAACAGGTAGAAAATCTTCAGTTCTCCTCGGGCTCGAATTAAGGGAAGCAGACAAGTGTAGCAGAGCTCTGAGAAACAGGGGATGTGAGTTCCAGTTTAAGGAAGAGAGACTTAAATTGTCTCATGGCTTCAGTAGTTTAGGCTTATGGCTAGCTCTGTTGCATTGAGCCTGAGACAGGACAGACTATCACAGTAGAGGCTGTTTACTTCATGGCAGTCAGGAAGTGGAGAGACAGGAAAGAACAAGAAACTCTTCAAAGCTGTACCCTCAGCAACTTCTTTTCTTCAATCTCCATTTACTAATATCTAGTTCAGCTACAAATTCATCAGTAAGTGTCTCATTAATGAAATAAACAAAATAAAATATAATTAGCTGTCAACAGCACGACCAATTTTAATTCACAGTTCAAATCTCTCAGCTCTAGAAGTAAGCTACTTCCTTCTTTTCCTAACAAAAAGCAACCTGTGTTTCCTCACAGCAGGGGACAAGCAGTTTTTTTTGTTCAGAGTTCCCACACTAGGAGTCACGTGACTTATCTCAGCACTTACTCACTTTCTTTTTTTTAAAAAAAAAAAATACAACTTTTACTCTCAGGTGAAATAGACTTAAATTTCTAGTGAATTCGTGCCAGATGTTGGGGCGCCACTTTGTTGAAGTAATTATTTAAAATCGGCAGTTCAATCTGGCTTGTTCTTAATCAGCCGCCATCTTCCTGACTAGACAAGGCCTGTGGCCACAAGCAGTGGCATGAACACACTGCTGCTCGGCTCAGGCCGCTAGCTCAGGCAGCCAGCTCAGGCAGCCAAAGACACCTGCAAGACACTGCCACCTACAAGATGCCAGTGTGGGAGATGGCTCTGCCCATCTTCCACAGTCTCCACAAGACTGGGCTGAACTCAGACCATCTAACCATCCACAAGGTACCCAGTAGAAATGAGACTCAAATGTTTAAAGATTATCCAATAGCTTTATATATTTGGTAATGCTCAATAACAAGATGCCCACACAATTAGATGTGTAACCCAATACTCAACCTAGATATATCAACTACCTTAGACTGTTAGAGACACGCGCACATCCACATGTGCTCCCCTCTCTCTACTCTCTCCCCTAGCCCTCCTCTTCCTTCTCTTCTTCCTCTTCTTACTCTTCCTTTTTCTCTCCTTACTCCTCCCACCTTAGCTCCTCCCAACTTGTGGGGAAAATATGCCGCTACATACAGTAATTGTAGGCATGCATATTTTATGACAGTCCACTTACCATACATATGCTTTCCTGAAAGTAACTTTGCTCTTTTTCAGCCATGGAACTACAAAGTTAGGCTCTACATCACATAAGGCTTTTAGAGCAATGGTATTTCAGTGTGCATCTTGCTCAAACTTTTTGGAAAATTACACTGTCCATTGAATTGATTGTGAATATAGACTCATTCTTTTCTCTGCTAAATCCTATGGGGAGTTCTATGTAGGGTGGAGAGGTACAGTCACAGACACATGTGACTTGACATTATGATGTCTCGTTACCCAGTGAGTGTCTTGAAAATGAGAATGGAGAGTTACTCCAGAAGGTGAAGAGTCCCCATTCCATCTAGACTGTACCTCCTAAAGATGTTACCACCTCCCAATAAAGACCAAGCCTTCAACACATGTACTTTGGTGTAAGTTCCAGAAACCACTGGAAATTTCTTCCTTATACAGTATATGCTAAATATGAGGGGAGAGATTCAATTATGAACAAATATCTAAAAATGTTAGAAAGCCAGAGACATGAGGTATGCTCGGTAGAGAAGTAACATTGTGGGAAGATAACGGGCTCTGCATTCATCTCATAGAGACAACTATGAATATAGAAAAGAAAACAGCCGAGAGTAGGGGCTGTTCCAGCCCAGGCATAGATGAAAACAAGAATTAGCAAGATTATGGGAGTGCCATCAGGTGGAGGGAAGGGAGCAGCAGACCACTGGAGATGGGCAAAGCTCAACCACTCAACCACATTGAAATACAGTCAAATGAAAGGAAGCTCTATCATTATTTCCAAGATTCTAAGAATATATAATGCTAAGATCCCATGATTCTGGGTATCTGTGACTCAATACTATTATTATGAGTCTCTGAATCTTGTTTTCTAATAGTTGATGAATTCACCCTTCCAAGTCTCTTGGTGTCAGTCATATAGAGTCTACCTGTGCTTGGCCATCCTTCTGTTAGCATCGGCAGGGCTGAAAAGAAGCATTTGGAACAAAAGGCCACATGCATTTGCTTTTCAATCTGCCTTCCAATTAGACCTGTGTTCTCTGCTCTGGCAAAAAGAGACAAAAGAAAATGCAGACAGGGCCCCTGCTTCTGCTAATGAGTCATTTCCATGGGCAGAGTGAATGCCAAGCCCTGTTCAGCAGACAGGCCAACATCAGCACTGGGTGAACACGGAGACTAATTTATGTGAAATAAAAACACATTTTTACATGGTGCCCTGACACCAAGACAGGCGTTTCCTCCCCACAAAACAAGCCCAATTATCATGCTATGCTCTGTGGCCTTCGCTGTTCAATGAAAGAGTTGCAAAGTCTCCTTAACTCTTCAGGCCACAGAAAGCAAGAGACAAAGAAAAGTGGTGTGCATGGATCATGGAAAAGCAGGAAGTGAGCTATGCTACCCAATGCTAAGAATGCAGGCACCAGAGCCCAAGAGTTTGATCCCAGGAAGCTGCTCATCCATTTGGTGTTTCAGACACCCTTCTAATTAAAGGGTGCTCAGCATCACCTACCTACTCCATTGATTGGTTACTTGAAGGAGACATTCTAAATGGCTGGCATACAATATGTCATCAATAAGTGCAAGGTTATTAGGTGAATTATTTAAAAGGAAGTCATCAGGTTAGAAGATGGCTGAGCAGGTAACATTTGCTGGACAACACAGACCTGAAATCTCCAGAACCAACCAAAATGTTGGATGTACATGGCAGCCTGTCTGTAATCCTAGCATTCAGAAGGCAGAGTCAGGGAATTCCCAGAACAAGCTGGCTATCTAGACTAGTTGTATCAGCAAGTTCTGTGTTCAGTTGAGAGACCTTGTGTCAATAAATAAGGTAGTGAGTAATCACAGAAGACTTATGTTAGCCTTGAGCCTTCACATGCATGCATGTGCATACATACATTCACACATACAACACATGTAGATACATGCAAAGAAGGAAGAGGAGGAGAAAAAAGATGAAGAAGAGGGAAGGAAGAACCAAGAAAGATGGGCAGAGGAGAGAAAGGAAGGAAGGGAGAAAGGGAGGGAGGGAGGGAGGGAGGGAGGGAGGAAGGAAGGAAGGAAGGAAGGAAGGAAGAAGGAAGGAAGGAATAAAAGAATGCTGTCCAATAGATGTACTATCCAGGGTTGTGGAATTCACCAAGCAAACAAGTTGAGAGTTCTCTATTAAATGGTCCAAAGAGGGAAAAAAGTTAAATAAGACTGCACTTGCTGTGCCTGAGGAGATGGATCAATCAGTAAAGTGCTTGCCACACAAGCATGGGGATCTGAGTTCAAACTCTATATGATATGATTGGCACTCATATAACATCCAGTTATGACAGAGCACACTTGTAAACCTAGAGCTAAGAAGGAGATAGATGCATCCCTGCAGCTCATAGGTTACTACTGTAGCCAAACCAACAGACTCCAGATTCAGTGAGAGACCATGTTTCAAAAGGCTGGAAAGATGGCTCGGTGAGAGAATGTGAGTTCAGATCCCCAGAACTGATTTAAAATCAGACACAGTAGTGATGATCTATAATCCTAGTAATATAATATAATATCTTATTATAATATATATTATATATAATTAATGTATTATATTGTATTATATTGTATTATATTATATTACATTATATTTTATATTATATTTATTATGCCACAAGAGCATCAAGCTTCAGGATGGAGATAAGAATCCCTGGAAGCTCAGAGACCAGCTAGCCTCTGTAAGATTATTCACAGTGGTAAACAATAAGGCTGTGTACCAAACAATGCAGAAGGTGAGGATCAACAACCTAAGTTGTCCTTCGTCCTACACATCCACATATATCATACACAGATACAGAGAGAGACAGAGAGACAGAGAGAGACAGAGAGAGACAGAGACAGAGAGAGACAGAGACAGAGACAGAGACACAGACAGACAGACAGACAGACAGACAGACAGAATTTTAAATGAGAGCAATTTAGATACAAGCTGGTTCCTACATGCACACTTAGATACATGGATGCTATACAAACATGTATGCACACCAAATGCATGAATAACAATGTAGAAGTTTGTTGTGCTGATGTGTGGAGGGTAAAGTGACAGGGGTAAACAAGGGCAGACCATGTTAAGAAATAAAAGGTCAGTTTCTACAAAGAGGACATGTACTATGTCATGGGAATACTGAGAAAGAGAGCAGGACATGAAAACAGAAACATGGACTGTGGGAACCTTAGCCCTTCAGACAGTAAGTAGGTGGTTTTCTTACATTTCTAGGTTGTGCACATCTAGGGAGCATTGTCATGAGGTTGCAAGGATAATGTCTCCTGGCTTGTATACCATCAGTTTCCTTTGTGTCTTCACAACTGGATGGCAGTCGAGAAAGTTCCCAGGAGTCCCTTTTAATTGCCCCCAAAGCCTCCTATGCTAATGCCATGACCCTAGGGATTAGTGCTAGCAGAGACACAGATATTCCAATATTTAGGTACCCTGAAAAGAAATTCATCAAAGATATTTTTGAAAGAATACAAGATATTACCTATCCCTTTATCCTGAGTGTCAGAAAAAGAACCTGACCCAAAAATGTCTTGACCAAGTACAGAGGCTGTATAACTGGAAACCACTGTGCCCAAACCAGCTTCAGACAAGTTCAGTTTAGATCTGACTGAATTAGCTTTCCACAGCCTGGCTGGATTCAGATGCCTAAGCAATTAATGTTTCTGGCTGGTAACAAAGGCTAAGCACAGAGTCCAGGTTTGCATCTAAGCCTCCTGGGGGAGAAGCCTTTCAGGTTTGGTCCTCCTTGGCTAGTGTGAGATAACAGTACATCTCTAAGTCAACCTCAGAGTCCGAGTCAAGGTCTAATCTCTGTTTGATCAGACTTGGTTGTGTCTATTACTGGGAACTCTGGGGAGCCAGGGAGGGCTAGCTAAATAGCACGATGGTGGGGAGGGAGCACTCTCTTGCTTTTGTTTTTCTGATTTAATAGTCTTGTGGTGGTGAAGGTAGTTGTATTGTTTTACCACAGTAAGATGGATTCTAAGCAGGCAAACAATTATACTTGTTCAGGCTATTCCAAAATCAAGCCTAAACTAGAAAATCTTCACGAGATGGGCTTTCACTGGGAAGTGGAAGATCTTGAAAAACGATGTACATATGCACAGGCTATGATAGCTGCTAATCTACCCAGGGAGCAAAGCAAGGCTTGAGCAGTTCCTTAGAAAAGAGAAATTTATACAAATTATTATGAAAGCAAGCTCACTGGGGCTTCCCTGTGCTGGAGGGAAATGGTCAGGTCTGCTTGGCTAGCCTTGTTTCCTATGTAAAGCTGGCATTCTGGTCCTATTGGAAGTTTAGTTGACAACTGCTCTGAAGGTCTGTTAAAGACAAGGCATATTGTTCTATTAGGTGAACATGGTAAGACAGATCCCGGCACATCTGTCTGTGACCTCTTTTGCTTCCGGTGGTCTCTTGGCTCCAGTTTAGTTGGATAGAGCAAGCATGCTTTACTTGTGCCTCATTCCCATACTTCCCCCTTTTAATCAAGGTCTCTCACTGAAAGATTTACTTACTCAGCATCCTGAAGTCATCTTACTGTCCCCTCAGCTAGGGCAGGCATGTTCCAGTGATTGAGTTGATGCCACCTTGGAGAGAAAGTGTATGAGCCAGTGTCAAGGGCCTGCCACATGTAAGGGATAGAAAAATCCAGAAAAAACACAAAGTGATGTGTTACAAGCTTGCCATTAAATCTGTTCCATTAGACTCCAAGAGTGAGGCCACCTAAAGCGGTGTGGGGATGCTGCTTTATAGGGAAGTCTGCATTCACAAAGATTAGTCAGACAAGGCTAGGAGCTAAACACTATAAAGAGTAATCAACAAACGGTTTAGAAAAATGGTTAGATAATCGCTCTCTAAAGCATGAACCCAGCTCTGAGGGTAATGTTTTAATTGTATAAGAGGGCATTTATTTGTTTTTGAAAATTATATAAGTTTGCATGGAAAAATATTTGAGGGAGGATGATAAATACACAATGCCCATGATCACGTGACTTCCTATACTCAGTGCAGGCATAGCTAATTCATTACCTACCCAGTACAGCCCTCTTCTCCACTGATGGTGGATGTTTCTATCTCTCAGTCTTAGTAAGAATTCTTTGGTTGGCCTTCTTGGATTGGAACAGGCCTAATTTTTTTTCTTTGTCTTATATGCCATGCATCAGATCTCCTTTAACCAGAGAAGATGGATGAATAGGAGAAAAAAATAATGGCCTCTTAGACCACACTGAAAATGGGGAGACCATTTCCCAGCATCACAGGTCCAGAGTTCGAGTACAAGCTGAGCATGCTGTCTTCTAGCACTCAGTGCTGGAGAAAAAATTCTGTGTTCAAACCTCTGTGGTCACTACAGCATCTTGTCACCTTGACACGTTGTGGCAGTCACTTTTCTCACGTTTGTGACAAAAGCAACTTAAAGAAAGAAGGGTTTCTTTTGATTCACAATTTGAGGGTACAGTCCATCATAGTAGGAAGGATGTGGTAGAAGGGGCATGAAGCAGTTGGTCACGTTGCATCTACTGTCAGGAAGCAGAGAGCGGAACTCTGGTTCTCCGCTTGTTTTCTGCTCTTTATTCAGTCCTGGACCCCACCCCATTGGAACATGGACCCAACATTCAAGGTGGGTTTTCCACCTGGAAATGCTCTTATAGACACACCCAGAAATACATTTCCACAGTGATTCTACATCCCACCAAAGGGACCAATCAAGATCAACCATCGCATAGATCTCAAAAGTCCAGCAAAGGCCCATCCGGTACAGGTTCAGTTCCTAGCTCACAGCCGTGTTTGAAGCTTGTAGATCTTTAAGAACTGGGGTTTGGTGTGAGGAAGTTAGATCACTGGCTGTGTCCTTCAAGGTGATTTCAGAATCATGGCCCCTTTCTCGCTATCTTTTTGCTTCCTGGCTGCTGTGAGGTAATGTGTGTCTCCTAGACAGAAAGCTTATGTATTTGAAATGCATCCGTTTCACCTTTTTTTCATTTCTAAATCCTCTGACACAGATTCCCACCAGGAAGTGCTGCACAGGCCAAAGCAACAGAGCCAAGCACTCACAGACTAAAACGCTAAAACAGTGAGACAGAATAAACCTTCCCTCTTTGTAAGTTATTTATCACAAGTATTTTGATTCAACACTAAACAATACAGCTATGGAGTGACTCTGTTGCTTTAATTTCTTATGTCATCTCTATGTATGGGTTCCTTTATCTCTAAGGTGGCAACCATGGCAGCTCCCCTCCACCCCACCTCCAGATCACTGAAGCTTGGAGGATAGTGCACACAAAGCACTCAGTGCTCACAAGCTTCGAGCTCTCTCTGCCACTGTCAACACACTTCCTTGCTGTTTCCAAGATTCCAGGTTCTTATAATTGGGGGAGGGGGTATTCTGTACATCATTTGTGCTCATTTGTGTGTTTCTATTTAGCTAAGGAAGGGAGATAATGAAGATAGCAGAGTGGGTTTGTGACAACCACATGTGAAACTGTCTCCCTGCAGATTCTTCTAACTAAACAGAGAATAGACGGTGAATTTCCCAAAGTAGCTCAGTTAATGCTCTTCTGGTAGGGAAATGAGGATCCTAGTTAAATGCAGTAACACAAGAATTGATCAAATGGGAAGGGGCTATATGGTAGCTTGGTATTCTTGTGGGACTCCCAACAGTGGGAGCTGGCTTTGTCTCTGGTTCATTTGCCTGCTATTGGGACCCTTTCCCTTTACTGGGTTGCCTTGTTCAGTACCTGCCTTATTGCAACTTGACAAGCCATGTTCAGTTGATATCCCTGGGAGGCCTACTCTTTTCTGATGGGAAACAGAGGAAGGGTGGGTCTGAGGAAGAGAAGGGAGGTTGAGGGTGGGGATTGGGAGGAGTTGAGGGAGGGGAAACTGGTTGGGATGAAATGTATAAGAAAATATTTTTTTAAAAAAAAGATGAAATGGATAAATTTCAAATACATTAGGTTTTAATCCTGGCCAACTCCTTAATAGTAAATATAAAACAACCCTTTAGAAATCTAGAATTAATTTGGCTGAAAACAATTATGCTAATGTCTACTCTAAAATGCATATCAATATTGGCAATGATTTTACCAAAAAGTAATATATATAAATAGTCTACTTGATTTAGCACCAGAATATTAAGCAAAGAATTATGAAATAATTCTGAGTTAATTTTACTTATAACATCAAAAGGGGGGAGCTATTGTTGATGACATTAGAATTTGGCCTTACCAAAATAGTAAGGATGTTCAGGCCCAGCTAAAGGACCCCAGAGCTCCTTGTGGTAACACATCACACATCTTAGTTCTGGAATGGGTTCTGGATTAGAGTGTGTGTGGTTTTTTTTACAATAGATGCTCACATTCCTGAGCCTGAGACACTCACCAGGAACCTCCTTACTTTGGTGGTCTCACACCCTGATGCAGAGGCCTTGTTTCTCTACATACATGGAGAAAGGTCTTTCCTCCCAGCCTGTCAGTATTCCCAGAAGGAATCCAATGGGCCTTGGAGCTCTGAAAGTTACTGTAAGCCTGGACATGTCACCTTGAAATCTTGGGATCTAACAATAGTCACAGAAGATCAGTCATGAACCTCCAGTCTAGGACTGCCTGGAGAACACATGGCTATTATACAAGGCAGCCATAGCTGTTCTCCTATGGTGAGAGAGCCTTCTCTCAACCTGGCTGCAGACAATATGTGAGCTATGAAAATAAAGTTGGATCAGTGTAACACAGCAGAGTCTGTTAGTGCTGTTTTGAACACCTCATCTAGGGAGGCCTTTGAAAGGAGAACTCTGGAAATCTGCAACCACAACTAGAGCCACCCAGGACTCTGAAATACTCAGACCTTGATAGGTGTCTTCCCCATGTATCAACTGCTTCAAGCAGTTTTAAACAGGAGAAAATGGAAACACACTGAGGGGGCAAACTATGTTCTTCTACCCTGTTTTATACACAAGAAAATGGAAACACACGGAGGGGGTCAAACTATGTTCTAAGGACACAGAGCTAGGCAGAACTGGCAAGATAACTGAAAGCCACTGTGTCCATTGACCACAAATGTTGGACTATTGTAATGTTCTCCTTATTTCTAGACAAATGATTCTCTTGACAAGTCACTTCTCAAACTCTTGGTCCAAGACCCACAGTGCAGACATTATTGATCAATGTCCTACAAAGGAGAGCACATCTCCTTTGTAGTTTCTTTTGTTTCATATGGTTTGAATACTCACTGCTGTCTGTTAAATTGGTTTGGAAGGGTACTAGTTAATTACCTTTCGTAGCTAGGAGTTACATTACATCAGTTCAAGTAGGGACTACAGGCGTGTTCTCAGCCCTGTAACCCTGAGACTCACAGAGTCTCTATGCATGCTTCCCTTACTAGATGCTTAAACAGGAGTGAAGTTCAGAGAACAGTGCAGGACAGATGGCCCTGAGCCTGAGGGAAGCTTATAGTGTCACTGTCTCTCATCTCCATGTTTCTTGGAAATGACATTTTACCATCAGGAAAGTCAGAGCAGCAGCCAGATCCCTGGCTTCTGAAATAACCAGATCTGTAAACTTGAGGAGATTCAGTCAAAGCTGTCTGCTGAGACAGAGCCTGCACCTTACACTGCCCACATGAAGTCCCCAGCCTCTCTCACCCCATTCTTTCATGGCTTCTACCCCAGCTCATCACTCACCTGTTACCTACCTGAGGTCTATGGACAACAGATTCAGCCTTCCCAGATGCTTAACTAAGAAAGAAAGAGACGAACTCATTGTCCTCCGTCTCTCCCCAGAGGACTATCGTGAGACCTCCAGGCATAATTGCCTATGTGCTACATACATTTGAATTCAGAGTTCTTTTCATTGATCTACCTAGACCACAGTTTTAGTACACAATGTTAATGTTCTATAGCTTTCTTGCCTAATGTTTTACATGGTCCCTCCAGGAAAGAGTATTTCTTTCCAGGAATCTTAGAAGTTGAATACCAACCACACACCTGGAGGTGATGTTTGCTCAAACTGTGGAAGACTGGCTCTAAACAAGACAGACCTTTTATAGGCTGCAGCTCTGGATGAGGGTGCCATTTGCTAGCAGAGAAACAGGAATGAGCCTCTCTATTTCCTGCCTTTTCTCCCTTCCTCTTTCCCTCCCTCCCTCCATTTGTGTGTGAGTATGTGTGTGTGTGTGTGTGTGTGTGTGTGCATGCTTGTGCACATGCATACCTTCACAGTAAAGTGACAATAAATGTAGCAAGGTTTGGGAGGATTGAATGAGCTAATTAATTCACTTAATGTTTTGCCTGTGGTGTCCAATAAATGTAAGCCATTATTACGCATGAACATACTTGGGTATTTTGTCAGCCGAGCTAGACATAAGTACAGTGCTATGGGGTTTCCTGGTCATGAGAGGGTCTGTCAAAGACTGTCACTGGCTCAGGCTGCGGCTAAAGGGGAATGGCTTCATTGTGCTTCAAGCCTACCCCCTTATGTTCATCATTCCCCAGGGATCTCTTGTAACCATGACAACCATTTACAGGTTGCCATGTTCAAAGTAATATGTTGCCAAGCAAGAAGTTTTGCTGACATCACCTTTCCTTATGAGAAGGGACTTAAGACCCTTGCCTCTGCACTGAAGTTGGGTCCAGCCTGAAGAGAAATTTTCTTCTTTTCAGATATTTATGTCCAGGAAAAAAAAGAGTGGGCCATGATATCCAAATCATCAGAGTCACAGCCTTGAACAGCGTTTGCTACATTTACAAGACAGTAAGTTGAATGTGAGCTTGAGATTGAGGGTACAGTGAACTAAGAGCCACTGTGTGTGTGTGTGTGTGTGTGTGTGTGTGTGTGTGTGCCAATGTGTACAGATAGGCACATACATACGGAGCCTGGGAGTCAACTTTAGGTGTCCTCCTCCCATTGACACTGGACCTCACTAATTGAGCAAGTCTAGCTAGCCAGGAAATACTGGGGATTCTCTCATCTCTGCCTCTCAGTGCTGCTATGGTTATGGGTACACACTGTCATCCTAGTGTCTTAGGGTACTATGGTTACAGATGCACACTGTCACACCTGTTGCTTTAGAGTGCTACGGTCACAGGTTTACACCATCATACTTGGGTCTTAATTTGCTGTGGTCATAGGTCATACTGTCACATCTTGTATGTTTTAGGCTGCTGTGGTCATAGGTGTACAACACCACCCTTGTTATTTTAGGGTGCTAAAGATCTGAACCTAAGTCCTCAAACTTACATGGCAAGTGTGTTGTCAATTGAGTTGTATCCCTAGATCAGAGGCACCTTTTCTTTAGCTGTCTCCTGTGCAACCTGGGCAGGTGACTTAACTTCCCTGTGTTTGGGTTTCTTGGTCAGAAAAAAAATGGGTATAACAAAATTCCCCCCTTATTATTCTAAAGTATCTCCACACTTCCAGTCTGCTCGCTCTGCTTTATGCTCACATTTGAAGATGTGAGTTCTCAGCTTCGTGCTCCTACCACCATGCCTGCCCCTTCCAGCTGTGCATGCCTGCCTTACAGACTCCTATCATGCTGTCACAACCACTGGAAAGCACATAGTTCCAATGGCCTTAGGAACTGAGACACCACTCAGTGGCAAAATTACACTTATGAAGTAGCAACAAAAGTAGATTTATGGTTGGGGACTCCTAAGACCATGGGAAATGTGTGTTTTCCAGTGCTTGCTATCCACAGGAGAACTGCTGCTTTGGAACCATAAGTCGAAATAAACTCTCTTTTCCTGAATCTACCTTTGGTCATGGTCTTTTATCAAAGCAACAGAACAAAGTAACTAATATAATTCTCCTCCTCTGGGCACAGAAGATGCTGTTTGAATGTCATGTTCTCTTCAAATTTCCCAGCCTTGCTTGGGATTGTGTAGGGACTCTGTGACTAACGAAATGCAGGGAGAAACAAGATTTCCCTTCTGGCCTATGACCATTAAGAACCAGTGGTATTTCCCTGTACTTTACAACCCCTCTTACTTCCACTGACAGGCCCTGAGTTCCAGGTAGCAGTCACATGACATAGAAAGCATGTTACCAGTCAAACTGTCCATGCTGGATCTGATTGCTCTTGGTGCATTACACCAGCTGAAGCTTTGGGTTTCCTTTGTTATTATAGTAAAACCTAACCTAGCCTCAAAGCCAGCTCTCAGCCCATGTCTAGTCCCTGTCCTCGATAACCTCCACAAGAAGGCGCCACTCTATGGCTCACAACTTCAGAGTGTCAGCTCCCATTTAGAGTGACAGTGGGGTTTCAATTCTTGATGGGCAGACTACATAAACATTAATGTAAGGAATAGGAAAAGAGACAAAAGTCTTCACACCTCCTGACAAACCCTGCACTGCCTCTAAAAGGCAGAAAAAGCCTGGCTCCTAATTAGGCGTGTCTCCCTGTCCTTGGGCTTCACAAAAGGAGAGCTGTCCAAACTGAA
Source organism: Grammomys surdaster (assembly GCF_004785775.1). Classification (NCBI taxonomy): domain Eukaryota; kingdom Metazoa; phylum Chordata; class Mammalia; order Rodentia; family Muridae; genus Grammomys; species Grammomys surdaster. The sequence goes on from NW_021604600.1 coordinate 5,940,529, forward strand.
TTCATCTCTTCCCAACGATTTCCTCTCGAGCAGAAACACCAGCATCGCTTACACCCCAGGATGGATGTCGGTAAACCTTCAGTCCAACAAAGACTCAACCTGTCTTCTTCTAATTGTCCATTTATTTTGCTCCCAAACAATGTCAATATCCCAGATGCTGCTTTGTGGATAGAAGTCTGTTCCCTCGGGAAATGGTAAGGCGGAAGCAGCTGAGTGTGGCATGAAGGTTTCCATGGTAATTATTCACTAACCACTACAAGACTTTGCCCAGTGAAATCCCTCATTAGGCAGCAGCTATCTAATTAGACTAGACCTTTAGCTCTTGCTTGTTTTCTGGAACGTTCCTCCTGGTGGGTGGGGAATGGATGGCCACAGCTTTGTGTAGCCAAAGCCAAGTCACTTTAACCCCATGAAAAGGTACAAGTTTGACCAGAGATAATTTATCACACTGGCCTGTGGAAGCTAAATGTTTGATAGTCCTTTTGCTGCATTCCACACACACACTAATATCAGTTAGTACCCACTACACTGGATCAAAGGTGTGGCTCTCAGAAAAAGGAGGAAGTGCTCCAACCATTCTGGGCAAGACCTGGAGAGTGGCATTGCTTACAAAAAGGAAGAGTGCAAAGGCTTTAGTGTCCCCATGTTAAGATGATATCCAGGAGCTGGAGAGAGCTTTGGTTCCTGCTGAAGGTTTAAATCTTTCGGGGCTTGAGTTAGTGCTCAGAAGGCCCTGTGCTTTGCTGAATGCTTTTCTGACATGTTCTTAAATGCTTAATGGCTTCCAACCAAATGACTCTCTTTTGTTCGTTTTTTTTTCCCACCCAGCCTCTCAAAGCTGTAGATGGTTTGTGGTGCTGAAGTGAGTATTCTAAACAGGTACACTCTGTGAACATAGGTAGTCTCACTCCTCTGAGCCAACGGTGCAGCCAGCATATACCTGGCTGAACCCCAGCTGTGCACTGTGACTGACAGCCTGGGCTCCATTGTGACATCCTGCCCAGATGCAGCTTTGCCTGTCATTCCCTCTATGGCTCTAGATAAAAGGCCTTGGCCCTTCTGTAGCTGTAGATGAGCATGTTACCAGCAACTATTTCAAAGTGTTATGATAAAGATGGGCAAATAATTGTGACTTAATGTCTCCTAATGCCTGATTGTCACCATTGATTTCTCTGAGGCTCCCAAATCCCTTTCTCTCACACAAGCAGTGTCCAAGAGGCTGCCATGGGAAACCAAAGCAAACACCCTTTTCTCCCGAATTCTCTCCTCCTCCAGGCATCTTTCTTGTGCGTGTCGTCCTCACCAGAGTCATTGTTCTACCTTTACATTTTCAGAACCTAATTTTCTCACCCTCTGACATTCCTACAGGTACCACTCAAGGCTACTCAGTGAACTGAAAACAGGCAGATCCCTGCTGGCCTTCCAACAGCTTTCCAACATACTCCCTGACCTTACACAAGGTCTGTGACTGGGATGGTGGTGTCTGTGAGTCCCCAGAGTGTGTCAGGAGATAGGACCTCTGTGAAAGAGCCTGAGGACTGGGCCATGGCAAATGCATTAATGCTGTTATCGTGCTGCTGCGCTGGTTATCCCACAAGATCCAGACAAAAGGATGAGCCTGACCCTTCTCTGTCTCCCATATTTCCTCCTTTCCCTGCTTTTTACCTGGTGTGGACCTCCAAATGCATGCTCTGGACCAATGTGCACCCCTCCACTTATTATTCCATTATTGCTCTGATGAAAGCCAGAGGGGATCTGCCTTTTCCCTTTCCACTGTGGAAGGATGCAGCTTGAAGAGTCTTGCCAGGTATGATGTCCTTGGCCTTGGACTTTCTAACCTCCAGATCTAAGATATAAACCTACCTTCTTTATAACCGTTCTGTTATCAGGGAGTCTATGACATCCCCAAAAACACTAAGGCAAGTGAGTAATATTCCTTCATTTCTGCCAGTCTCAGAGAAGTACTTTAGCATGTGTTCACTTCATAGGACTTGTTCTCTTCTCATGAATTCATTCAAATCCCCTCGGATATAGTTATCTCCAAGAAAACCAAACACCTGATTGGGCATTGGCTTGAGGGAAACTCTGGGCTCAAGGCATCAGTGAGCAGAAGGAGCCGCTTTGTTTTAAGTAGCTCTGGACCTCATGGGAGGCTAATTGGCAAACAAAAGGAGAAGAGGAGCCTGGTCAGGCATGACACTACAAGGCTCACCCTGCCAGGGAGGGGCAGCTTGCCTGGAGGCTGGGAAAACAAGCTATTCGGATGCGCACCTCACTCCCTGATCCATCCCTAGGAAACAGTAGCTGCTGTGCTCCGCTGCTCAGGCATCAGGATCAGAGAGAATCAGGCTTTCTATTCCTCCCCCACTGCTCATTAGCCGCATCGCTGAGAGTGAGTTACTCCCTCAATGTGGGTTTTTTTGTCCGTAAAATGGGACTGGAAGTCACACCTCTCAAGCTTAGGGTGGCTTTTGAATAAAAGTCCATTCATAAAGCAGTTGCTACAAGTGCCCAGTACTGACCACCCCTGTCCACATCATCACCATGGTACAAGCAAAGAGCCAAAGCCTGCAACTCTGTTCTCCATCCTTCTATTGACTGAGATTTGGGGGCACCAGAGGGTAGCACTACTTATCAGAGCAATAAGGTAATAGTAAAATGGAATGGTGCACATTAAGGAAGCATGACTCTGGTCCAGAGAGCGCATCTGGAGGTCCATACCAGGTGAGCCGCCATGAGATTTGTCGAGAATGACTCATCACTGCATCTGTGGCTTCCTAAGACAGGGACGAAGAGGACATAGCAAGGAAAAGTGAGTGAATAGTGGCAGGAAAATGAATCAGGAGTAGAGAGGAACTGCCTGCAATTAATCATCATGAAGAATAGGTCCCCGAGAGCTGCCTTGGGCTCCACAGTGATTAATGACCTTTTTAATTTCTCTGCGCATCGTCCCAATTATGCAGGGCACTGAGGGAGGCCCCTTCTTCCCTAAGGAAACATGGGCTATCTGTACATTGGAGACCCAAGTCATTCTTCCAATAAGGAGGTCCTAGGACTCAAGGCCTGGGGCTTAGGGAATGGGTGGGATCCCAGCAGTTGGCCAGATACAAATGCCCATCCCAGAAGGCAGGAGAGTCGCATCCTGCTCCTTACAAACCTGGCTGCAAGGAAGCAACATTTTCTTAGCAATTTATCTTAACTTCTTTTTGGAGTCCCATTTTTCCTAAATGACAGGATCTTAGCATGCTCCTGAGTTGTGTCTTGCTTGTGTCAAAACTTGAGCTGAAAGTCTGAGTCAGTTGACTACTTAAGATTCTTGTCTGAGAAAGTTATCTTCTGGTTCATCTACCAGCTGGTCAAGCCCTAGGTTCTTAGTCCACTGAGGCTGATGCTGAGGGACCTCCAACATGTGGTCCCCAACCTTTAACTGCCATTATCATGCTGAAGCAATGGGGATCCTGAAAGGCTGGCTCTTATCTTAACTATGAGACACACAGGTCTAAGATCCCTGTTCTACCAGACCCAGGTGATGCTCAGATCTTCCTCACACTTTTGCAATGGCTACTCTCCTTTCTTGATCTAGTCCTGGGGAAGGCAGGGTACATACTGTCATTCTCTCACATCTCCCAGACCGTGATCCAGACACACATGTCTTCTAAACTCCTACTCACACTAAGATTTCATCTTTCCAAGCACAAAAGTTGTCAACTTATCTTTGTTTACTCACCTGAAACATAAGTTTCACACTAAGAAAGTTTTTCTTCTCTCTCTTTATAATCCCTCTCTCCTCTCTCCCTCCTCCTGTTTCCCTTTCCTCTTGTCCTCCTCTCCCTTTCTCCTTCTCTTCTCTCCATTTTTTCCTCCCTTCCCCTCTGAGAGATGCTCAGCAGTTAAGAACACTGGCTACTCTTCTAGAGATCCTGAGTTTAACTCCTAGAAACCACATGGTGGCTCACAACCATCTGTAATGGGGTCTGATCCCTTCTTTTGGTGTGTCTGAAGACAGCTACAGCATAAAATAAATTTAAAAACAAAACCAAAAAAATCTGTCTCTGTGTCTGTGACTCTCTCTCTCTCTCTCTCTCTCTCTCTCTCTCTCTCTCTCTCTCTCAAGAAATCAGAGGAAGGAGGAGAACTAAGAGAGAACCGATGGCCTATATCTTTAAAATATTATCCTGCCACATTCACAAAAAGCTACAGAGTGGCTCAGAGAAGAAATGAGCACATCCTGTAGGAAGATCAATAAAATTGTTCATGCAGAGAACCATATTTCTTCATTATTAAGTGTGCAAGATATAGAGTATGACAGCTCTCGATTCAGTACCAGGTCTCTTGTTACTTCGATGTGACCTTGAGTCAATGGCCCGGCCACCCCAGGTGTCCATGTGCTGGCCTGTAGAGTAGGGAGAAGATGCTCATTTGTATTGATGGAGATCAGCTGATCAGTGGATGCTCAGAGTTCTGTATCACGACACATGAAAAGAAGGCCAGAATTTGGTTCACTGAGAGGACTGGGGACACATGAGGGAGAGATAAAACTAAAATTTGGAGGCATAAGTCATGTGAGAACCACAGAGGTAGGAGACTCAATGGAAACCAGCAAAATGCACCACAAACAGAAGCTTCAAGGGCCAATAAGAACGATGGGTTAATTCAGCTTATTGATCCATAGCTTATAAAGTGCAGGGGGAGGTGGGGAGGGCTGAGTAAGAAGCAACATGCATGGTCGTTTGTAAAGAGAATGGATTCCTCTTTAGTTAAGACTTAGATTGTAATAAGTTAAAAACCCAAAACCCTTAGCAGAAACATATAACTATCTTCATCAAACAGATATATTTTGGTTTGGGTTTGGTTTGGTTTATTTTTATGCATTTCTGTACTTCCAAGAGCAAATTAATACTCTAGGAGAATCTCATTGACTTAAACAGGACTCTAGATTCTATTTTTAAGCTAGTGTACTGAATCTTGACCTTTAGTCATTACACATAGGCCGTTTTTCAAATTCCTCCTCCACTGGTCGTACCCGATCCACTCAGACCTTTTGCACCATGCTTAACTTTCATGACTTTGTCTGCATTTCTTCTTTTCTATTTCCCTTACCGAGAAAATTTATTACAGCATAGATTTTCTTACCAACATATATTCCTATTCTAACATCTTTCCTCCCTACTCTGACTTACTAGGGCTTTTGTGTTTTATTTCTTTCCTTGTTATTATGAGAGAGAGCAAAATAAAAAACAAATTTACTAACTTATTAAAAAAGAATTGAGTCTAAACTTCATTTATGACATCATGTAACAGACCAGAATTACTCATCCACAAATTGTAAAACTATAAAGATTTTGTATGTTATAAATTCCAGATAGTACTTACTGACACTTTGATGTTTTAAAAGAATTATTTAAAAAAATTATTTTCATACAGTTTATATATTTTGCTTATATCCTCTCCACTCCCGAAACTCCTCCCAGATTCTCCTTGCCAATTTCATGTTCTTATCTCTTTCTTTCTCTCTTAAAAAGACCAAGAAAAACAACAAAAAATGAAAATCAAAACAGAAAAAGAAACTAAAAATAAAAAGAAGAAAATCAATAAGACAAGTAAAGACACATATAAAGACCTTGGAGTCCATTTTTGTGTTGGTTCAACTACTCGTAGGCATGAGGTCTGCACATGTGGCTGGACTCTGGCTGATATATGCAGTGGTACTCCATTGGAGAAAACTGATTTTTCCTTTCCCTACAGGTATCAATGCAAACAGTTTCTTGGTTAGGGGTGAGACTTTGTATCCACACCCCCTCCTCAGTGATGGAGTTTGTCTGGTTTGACGTCATTAAGGTCTTGTGCATGCTGGCAAACTCGAGTTTGCAGCTTCATTATCACTACTGTGCATTCACTACCTCTGGCTCTCACACCCTTTCTGCCTCTTCTTCAATATAGATAGCTGGGCCTTAAGAGGAGGGCTTTCATATAGACATTCCATTTAGGACTGAATGCTTCAAAGTCTTTGACTAGATGCACATTGCCCAGTTGGGGGTCTCTGGGTTAATCCCCATCTACTTCTGATAAGGACTGATCTATTGGTAAAGCAGTGTGTCATTGCCATTTTATGTCTATGTACCCTTAGCAGAGTAATAGTTGTAGACTTTCCCCTAGGCCCACAGCCTACCTTGTCTCAGGTTCTTGGCAACTTCAGTTGTGTCATTTATGGGTTCCATCTCACTGATTGGCCCTAAATTCAGGTCTCAAGGTTTGTAGCTAATACTCATGAGCATCTTTCTCTTCCAGTAGGGTGCAAAGTACTGTCCAGGAGCATGTATGCTAGTCAGTAGGGGTGAAGCTTGGTGGCAGTTGTTGTCCAGCTGGGGGCAATGTCTCCCCCATTATATAGTGCCTCTATTTAGGTTCCTTTCATATGTTTATTTTAAGGAACTTCTACAGTAGTGGGTTTCCAAAACACCTTTCATATTTTAAATTTATTCTTCTCTGATACAATACTACATCCTGACTGCAGGCTCCCCCCCCTTCCTGGTCCCCTCCACCATCTTCCCTCTCAAAAAAAAAAAAAAAAAAAAAACAACTGCATTATTTATTTTTTGAGGGCTAGGCTACCTCACTCAGGCTCCATCCGTTTACCTACAAATTTTGTAGTTTCAGTTTTCTTAACAGCTGATATTTAGGCTGTTTCTAAGTTATGGATATCATGAATAGAGCAGCAATGAATGCTGATGAGCAAGTATCTCTGTAGTAAGATATAAAGTCCTATGGGTACCATCCAAGACTGGTATACCTAGATCTTGAGATAGAGCAGTTTTCAGTTTCCTGAGTAGCCTATGATTTCCATAGCAATTGTACCAGGTTGCATTTCCACCAGTAATGAATGAATGTTCCCCTTACCCCACATCCTAAACCAGCATGAGCTTTCATTTGTTTTATTGATCTTGGCCATTCTGACTAGTATAAGATGAAATCTTAAGGTAGTTTTAATTTGCATCTCCACAGTTGGCCAAGACCCTTGAGGGCAGGATTAAGAAGGCACAGGTCAATGAGACAGACTCCAGAAGTCAGGCACATAGCAAAAGCAGACTCATTTATTACAGGAACTGTGTAAACCTTTATACCCCCCATCCCCAGCAACTCATTGGCTCTCAAGAAGCCAGATATGATGCTGTCTTTTTCTCAATGGTTCATTCTATTGTCTGATCTAGCATCAGTGGTCTCTAGTTGTGCTGGCAGATCCTAGGTTGGCTCAGGGAGGAAGTATCACCAGCACATATGCCAGCTGGGCCTGCTTCACTAAGTTCCTCCTATATTTCCACACTTTTGTTTTTATTTTCGATAGCCCAGTGGGAGTTGGAGTTCTTTGCTCCAGCCTTGTTGATCCCATCTCAG
>NW_021604600.1:5948320-6019676 GCF_004785775.1 Grammomys surdaster
TTAACTCAGTGACTTATTGGAGAGTCCTGAAGCTGTCCTGGTGGAATTGAATTTCCAGAATCTATAACCAAAAAAACCAAAGCCTATGCTGCCTGTCACCAAAGAGATGAATGGAGAAAAGAATAAAATCTTTAGGTTATGCTTTATTCAGAGAGCTGGTGATCTGAGACAGCGGTGAGCTAACATCTTTTTAAAAATCTGCTCCGTGTCTGATCTCCAGCGAGACAGTTTTATAGGAACATAGGACAAAAAGGCAGCCATTCATTCCAGAGCTGAGTCTCACCCCTTTGCTCAGGGGCTCAGCTACATTTCTGAGATGTGTGTTATCTATGCTTCTGCTACCATGCCTTGCATTCGTCCTCATTCTGAGTACTGGAGCTCAGCACTTCTTGCGATGCTAAGTTTCATTGGTGTCTGCCTGTACCAACTTTGTATACCTCCATGAGTATCTGGGCTGGGGGTGGGATTTGACTTAAAACAAACAAACCATTATAGTGTATATTATTAAACCATTAATTACATGTGAGTACATTCCTTTCTAAAATATGTAGTGCAAATGTGTCTTTATAAATCAAGATATGAAAGTACCTCTGTTACCTAATTGGAAAGACAGATCACACACACACACACACACACACACACACACACATACACACACACACACAAGGGGTCTTTAAGTTCACCCTGCTGTAAGAAATCTTCTAAGAAAACTAAGCCATGAGTTTGTGGCACTCCAGTTTGTTGCTGTGATAATTGCACTGACCAAAAAGAGGATGGATAGATGGGGTGGGAGGGTGTTGGAGGGTGGTGTCTGGCTTACAGCTTACAGTCCATCATCTGAGAAGCCAAATCAGAAACACGAGGCAGGAATGTGGAGACAGGAACTAAAACAGAGGCTATGAAAGGATGCTTGCTCTCAGTGATTGGTCAGTTTGCTTTCTTCCATAACCAAGGACTACTTTCTCAGGGCTGTTACTGCCCACAATGGCCTCCTCTCACTTCCCTGAAGGCCAATCTGGGGGAAATTCTTCATTTTACATCACCTTTCCTTGATGGCTCTAGCTTGTGTTGAGTTAACAAAAAACTAAACAGCACATCTGATCCCTTAGTCAATTTGACATGCAAACATACCACTATTAAACTGTAATCTCTCATTTTTTTGTTTATCCCTCCAAGATCTCATGTCAATATTATCACAATATAAAAACCACTCTTCCACTTTTAAAGTCTCACAATCTTTTGAATTTTAGCGTGAGTCTAGTCTCTTTAAAACATCCAACATCTTTTTAAAAGCCCGAAATTTCTCAGATGTAGGCTCCTATAAAATAAAAAATGAATTACACACTTTCTATCCCAAGAAAGAAGAACCTGGGTGCAGCTACAATCAAATCAAGTCAAATCAAAACTAGAATCCAACGGTATAAATCAACTCCTTTAGCTCAGTGTAAGGCATCTGGGACTCTATCTTCTGGGCTCCAGGGTGCTTGGGTCACACTTTCTCTAGCTCTGACATCTGCCACGCACACAGGGTCGGGCCAGCTCCATCCACTTAACTCTGTCTTTAGTGATCACGCCAGTCTGGGTATCTCAAGCATGCTGGAGTCTCCACTACATCTGAGCCTACACTTTCTCCAATAATTTCCTGGTCTCTCTCTTCATGGACTTTAAATTTTCCACATGGTACCCAGCCTGAGCCTTCTTCAGTCCTGAAGCTTCCATGCACCAGAGTCAGTACCAAGTGGGAAACTCTTGCATATTGCCAAGTGTAGGAAGAAATACAGCCTTAGTCCCTCTAGACCACAGCTTGTATTCTGATCCTGAGGAAATACTTTCTAAGAAGTTTTCTTCAATGAGCCTCAGATTACTAAAAGCCACAGGTTTTTAATTAAAATGCATCACATGAACAACCCTCATAAAGGTTTTGCTTGCTTCTGAAACTTCAAGCCAGGTCTCCACCTGAATTTCTCTCTACATTCTTCTCTTGCAACTTCCCACAGGAAAGTGTAGTAAGCTTCGAATACTCAGTGGCTCTTCCAACTCAAAGCTCCAAAATCTTCCCACAATCCTCTTTTTAAAAAAATAGCATGTTCAAGTCCATCCATCACAGCAAGATCGTATTCTCTCTCATACCAACTTTGATTTTAACTTAATTTTTGTTGCTGTGATAGACTTTTGTCAGCTTGACACACATTAATAGTCACCTTAACCCTTTAAATCTGATAACCTTCTCAACAGTCCACCTTTCCACACCTTAGCATTTGGGAATCAATTTGCTAGCATATGAACTTTCAGTTGACATAGTCAACCAATAACAGAAGTTTTTTTCAACCCAGGTATCCCATGGAAGTACATATTTAAATCAGTAAATTTGGGGCGAGATTCATGTGTCTTAGCACAGTCCACACTGAGGCTGCAGTTCAGTGAACCACATGTGTGTAATGTGAAAGACTGTAGCTTTCAGATGACATGACAATTCCCTAAAAATTTAAGAGGGCTCTTCCTATTTATTCTGCTTTCTGAAGAATACATTTCCATCCTTCAGGTTTCAAGAAGTCTCAGTGATCCCTTGGTAACCTGGACATTCCAGGTGCCTCAATTTGTTAAAACTGAGAATTTAATACATGCATAAAAAGTCTTTTGATAAAATCTACCCCCTCCAATTCTACTATTAAGTAAGGGAAAAAGTCAGGAAATCTCATCTGTCATTTAAGCTTCAAGGGCTATCTTGGCTTTAGGACCCAAAACTTCATTATAATTAGTGACAGTCCCAGGGGAAAATTATTATCTTTCTTGCTAGATTTTTTTAATCACTCTAAGATATAACCAAGAGAAAAAAATTTTAAATGAGTAAATATTTTATTTTGCCTCATAGTTCCAAAACATTTTAGTCAAGGTTCAGTAGTTTGTCTCTGTGGTAAGGCAGAAAACCAGGGCAGAAAAGCATGATGCAGAAGACCTGTTTACATCATGGCAGTCAAGAAGCAAAGAGGGTACAGCAGCAAGGGACTAGATGCAGCTTTCTAGTTTTCTCTAGTACATACACACACACACACACACACACACACAAACACAAACGAGAGAGAGAGAGAGAGAGAGAGAGAGAGAGAGAGAGAGAGAGAGAGAAGACAATGAGCCCTTCTTCAGGTGAGACAGAGAGAGAGAAAACACACCATGGTAGAGATGAATACACTTAGCTCACTGAGTGAGTTCAAATCCAAACTTCTTAAAAAGTTCTCCATGGTCTTACGTGATCCTGAGTGATCCCCCTTGGTGAACCTCTTCCAAGAGCATTCTTCTATTTTCACAGCATCCCCGCCACAGCGTGATCTCCCTGGTGCATCTATGGCACCCTCTCCAAGTACCAAATGTTCTAATGCTCCTTAGGAAACCTCCTTATACAGCCAAGTTAAGCAGCACCACTCTGAACTTCGGGTTCTGTCCTTGGCACCTTGCTGCCTGCCCTCTGTCCCCAGCCACTGTATGCTGGCTCCTGCTCACTGGTCAGATCTCAATCTGAAGGATGTCTTTCCTATGAGTCTCCTAAAACACTTACGCTGTGCTTGTCACTTGCTTCATTTCCTTCCTAGAATATGTACCAACATGTCACTCTCGTTCATATTCATGCTTATTTATTTTCTACTCCTTTTGCTAGAAGGTTGTTCAATGATGCCAAGAACCCCATCTGGATCAATTTGTCACCAGACTCAGCATGGGGCACTGTGTTGGGTCTACAGTGGGAGCTTAGCGAGTTATTGGTGAATGAAGGACCATGTATCTTGCATAAAGCAAAGATGCACAGAAGCTGTGACTTATTCTAACTCATTTGTCTTCTCAGGCTTCTGTATTGTCCCTTTATAATACTGTGACCCCAGTACCTGATGGAATCAACATAAAGGAGAAAAGATTTATTTTGGCCCAAGATTTCCAAAGTAAGAAATCCAAACCATGGGGCAGGAGTGGTGATAAAGTGTGTGTCTATAACAGTTACTATTAGCAGAGTGCAGAGCCAGGGGCCAGGCTGTAACTTTCAAAGACCCACCTCCAATGGTCCGCTTCTGCCATCTTACTCCATTTCCTGAAGGTTTTATCACCACTCAGAGTAGAACCACAAGCTGAGAAACTACCATTCAGACATGAGCCTGTGGGATGATTTTAGCCATAATAACTGCAGTTAAGAGGGCTATGGTGTGAGTCTTTGGGAAGATCATACCCCAGAGACTGTATCACGTCCTCCCTCTTTTACTCTCTCAAATATAGAGTGCTTACTTCCTGGACTTTTCAGTTGAGTCTGCCAGCTCTGTGCCCCATGCTGCTCAGCTTGCAAGCTACAGACCTAGCTATATAGAAAAATGCTTCCACCTTCTTGTATTTTGGAAACTTAGCCATGCATTAATGTCAAATCAAAACTCCAAACCAGAAAGATGATATTGAACCCAAAGAGAGATTCTCTACTCCTAACTCAGCCTCCAGCTAAAAGTATATTTTTATTTCAAATTGACACAACTGTGCTAAAACTAGAACTTGTTTCTTACAGAGAAATAGGGACAGTGTAGTCTATGAGGAAACAAATCTTTTCTTGGTTACATAACTTTGATCCTTCAGTGAATAAGCAATGCCCCTACCCAAGGACTAGTCACCATTCTCTGACCAAGGTTTTTTACTAGAGGCATCATGAGGAGTGACTGCTATTTTCTAATATTCCAGGAAAAATACTTTCAGGCTTCTTAGTTAACTGGCCAATGTTGAGCACCAACAGTACTAAACCTGACATTTCCCCCATTCTCACCATCCACAAAAATAATAATAATAAATAAATCCTGATTAGATAGAATCCCAGAAGAAATGACTGGCATATGCAGATATAAAGCTATCTCTATATTCTCCAGATCATGAATTAATAACCATAAAGTCCCTGGCAGAGTACCTGCTTCTCTGAAGAAAATGTATTTTGATGATTGCATCTGCTGTCTCCTTTACAGTTCCCATTGTTCTTGTCTCTAACACTTGGGAGGAAATGGCAGAGAGTCAGAATTTGATAAATGTTTCATGGATAAAGAAGGATAAAGCTGAGGCATCTCTAACCTTGTGCCACTGTTGCATTTCACAGAAATGCTGAGGGGCTGTTGTGATGCTGAGTAGCCTGCTACGCTGTGATGTCAAAGTCCTTCTTAGCTGATGATTCACCTGCTCATCCTTTGAGTATTAGAGACCCAAGCATGGAGGTTTACAGCCATCAAATCAAAGCTTCAAAGTTCTCTTGCAGAAAAAATGGTTGCTGGTATAGATAACCAAATGGAGACTTGTGTATTTACATGAACTAGTATAGATACACATAATAAAGAGATATGAACATATACCAACTATATCCCCTGTGGCTGTATCTCAGGAGAACCTTGACTAATATGGAGTCCAACAGCTGCCAAGGACAAAATCAGTCTGGGGTTTAGAGGCTCATTGTGAGTATTCCATTTTTTACTCTGAAGGAATGGGGAAACATTCTTGGGTTTAGAGCATAGGAATGATTGTTAGTTGATATGCAGTGACTCCATGGCATATCCATGGCAATTCCTCATACCTTAGGCATGACTATTCCTGAGATGAAGAGCTGAGAGCAGAGGGATGAACTCAATCAGTTCTAGTTCTCAACAGTTTCTCTTAGAGTTTGTACATAGGCATGTGAGATCAAGGATTCTTTGTGATTTTCTCCATAATGCTAGAAACAAATTGCCAGTGAGGTAAGATTGTTCATTGAGCAATTTGACAGAAAAGTTGAAAGTGGTAGCATGGGGTGTAGGCTTGAAGACTCAAGTTCCATCAACAGTATTCATGTGAAAAATCTCTCAGTGTGGCAACAGTTCAAGCTTACAATCCCAACTCTGGCACATACTCAGGAGGATCCTGGGGACTTTGTGGTCAGCCAGTCTAGCTGAATTAATGAGTTCTGGGTTCAGTGAGATATTCTAATTCATACAAATAATGTGAAGAGTGTTTGGGGAAGACATATATAGTCAAAAAGATATGCAGACATATAGGGACACACACATCCAGGTACCACTTGCATATGATGAGCTTAAGATTGCTACCTTTTAGGCTTTGATGCTGTGACAAACAATGGAAGATGCCTTTTCAAAGGAAGAGAGGTTCTGCTTATATAGTCTCAGCAATTTCAGTTCATGGCCATCTTGCTCCCTGGCTTCTTGGCCTATGTTGAGACAGAGATCATGGTGGAGCAGAACTTCTAACTTCATGAGACCTGAAACCAGCAAGAGGTAAGAGAAAGTGCCAGAAACAATATAGACCCTTCAAAGACTCACCACCAGAAACTCACTTTCTCTAACCAAATGACACGTTCCCCAGTCCCACCACCTCCTAGCAACAGTTTATTCAAGTTTTAAATCTGTTATTATGTTTGAGCCCTCATGATCTAGTCGATCCTGGAAATACCATTAAAGACATACCTGGTGGTATGATTTACCAACCTGCACAATGTCTATCTGTCCCATCAAGTTCACAATGAAGACTAACTAGGATACTAAACCAGTACCTAAATGAACAGTGGATTGAGTTGAGTGTGCATGAGTTCAACAGTCGGTTTGGACACAGTAGAAATGCCTTTCTTCTCAGTTTGCTTTGCCCTTTGGTATTAAACCATGTCTATGGTACTGATGAAGACAATGTATATATCTCTCCCCAGACTCTTGCCACTCTACATTTATGTGTACAATGGTGACATTGCTCAATGGTGACAAGTTATTTGGACATATATTCTGGCTCTTTCTGCCCACTCTTGCAAGATGTTCCCCGCGTTAGGTGTAAAATCTCTGTTGAGGATGTATCAGTGGGGGTTAGGTGCCCCCAGTCAGTTATTCTGTGTTTTGAGCAGCTGTAGTTTTCTGTGACAGTCTCGGTTTGCTACACAGAAAAGCTTTGATGAGGAACAAGAGCTATTATCTGTACGTATAAGGGTAAGTATTTAGAATGCAGTTAGAAATTATGCTGGTTTGGCAAATGGTGGTAGTAGCTTCTCCACTAAGACCCAGGTGATTGATTAGCTTTCTAGTGTCAGTCATGACTTTCCTCTTGTTAAGTAGGCCTTAAGTTTAATTAGAGAGCCATTGGTGACCATCAAGAAAAGAGGGCCACTATTCCACCTTAAGAGTATCTTGCCATGCTGGTCATTGTGGTTCAAGTGTCCCAGAGCATGAGCACAGGAAAGCTGGCCCCACCCCTTGCCTGTGCAAATCAGGAAGGCTTGCCCGGGTGGTGCTGGTGTATAGGTGGACTGACCAACTCAGCTTCCTCCCAGGCCCAGATCCAGGGTTCTGAGTGGCCCACTACAACATCCATCCCATCTGTGAACTACTGGAGCATGTGAAAGGGCTGGTCTCATAGATGCAAAGCTGGAGGATCTCCATGACACTAGACAACAATAGGATCTGAGGTGTGAGGATCCAGTATTGATAGTTTAGCAGAAGCAGAGGCTTCAAATCAGACCAATGATTCACTGCAATGAACATTTGCAAGTAAAGCTGCAAAAGTTGCAAAAAGGTATACTGTGGGACACAGCATGACACACCACAACTTCCATGATGAGACTTTTTTTATTTCTATTTTTATTTTTGTTTTCTTTGGGGGAAGGAGGCTGCAAGGGCAGAGGGTAGATATGAATGGACAGGGAGGTGAGTGAAATTGGGGTGCATGATATGAAATTCACAAAGAATCAATTTAAAATGTAACATGCAGAGACCCTTTTGCCATAATTTACCCACACACATGCACACAAACACACATATACGTGCACGCACACACACACACAAGCATAAAAGAAATTATTATAGGCAAAATGCAATTAAACACATGAAAAAGATGCACATATCAATGACCACTAAAAGAAATTCAGAGCAAAACAATAGCAGGATAGTGTTTATATCAGAGTAGCAAAAAGAAGAAAAGGCCTACAAACCCAGTGTTGGTGTGTATGTAGGGAAACAGACACTTTCACAATCCTATTTTACATGATCTGACAGCAACTGATGCTATAAAAGCGCCTATACCCTTTGATGTAATAGTCTCAACCTAGAGCTTCTATAGGAATAAAAGAAACATTGCAGAAACATAAATGCACTATTGCGATGTTATTTTGTTCAAAGTGTCAAGTGTCTGCTAACAAATATCTTGACATATCTTGAAAGTCAGTCAACAGGAGAAAGGTTAAATTCTTCCCATGACTCCAAACTGAAATACTATGCAGCTGTTTTAAAGAGGTTAAGTGAATCTCATGTACCTGTTCCAGTGGCTGTACCAGAAAGTAAGTTGTACAGTAAAATATGAAATCTTATGTGTGTCTATCAATAAAAACCCATAAACATTTATATGTACATTATTTGTGCGTATTAAGGAGTATGAAAAATGTTGGAGCATTATACAAAACCCATGAGTAGTATGACTTTTCTCTGGAGTTGGGAAAAGTTCAAGTGTAATGGAGAAAAATAGTAACTTTCTTGAATGATTTTGAATTGTTTTTCTGTGTGCAGGAAAGGCAGTATAAGTGACAAGAAAGAAGATGATAAAGTTAAGTCAAAGATGTTGTTTTAGCCCTAAAAAATTAGGTGGTGACCGTGAACTTTCCATATGGCAGCCATCTGTGTATCTGGATAAAGGATGTTAAGTGGGAAACAGAGAGGGAAATACCACATTTTGGTCTGGAGTTTGGGAACTTCCTACCCCTTTCTTGATCCTGTGGCAGCAAGCCTAGCTGTATCAGGAGCAGTCAGTGCTGCCTAAGCACACTGGAGGAGGCAAGCGGCTCATTAAGGCGGCCTCTGGTAATTTACTTCCAAGAGAGTCAGATGCCTTCCTGCAGGCATCCACACGGGCACCCAGACAGACTCTTCAGCCCAGGACTACCACAGAACTGTTTTCTGATGCTTTCTCTCCCTCCAACCAGGGTGAAGATGACAGGATTCAGTGCCTGCATTCATAGTACCCATGAGATGCTGAGACATTCAGGGACATATGAATGTGTACCACCAAGCTGGGGGCACTGATCTGAGATCAAGTGACTTTGGGGAACTTAAAACAAGACTTTCTCATGAGACAGAAAGCTCTAAAACCCCCTTGAGTACTGTAGATGAGGAATCCAGAGTAGTATGGCTTTAAACACAGTGTTATGATGGTACGATTGCATAGAACAGCAGCATTTTCAAATCAGAGAAACTGAGCCAGGCCAGAAACACCAATCCATACAAGCAATTACATCGGGTGTCTTTATTTTTTGTCTTTAAGTTGTTTTCTTTTGTTTTGTTTCTTGAAGCAAAGTTTCATTATGTAGCCCAGGCTAGCCTGGAACTCATGTTGGCCTCATAGACACAAACAATATCTGTGTGTCTACCTCCTGAGTGCTGGGATTACAGGGTGTGAGCCATGATGCCCAAGTCTTAATTGAACTTAGTTCACACTGTGATTCTGGCCCCCTAAGAACCATGCTACTACCCAACTCTTCTAAGCCTAACGGCATTTTCCTTTGGAATGGGTTTTGCCACCTCTATGGTTTCTGTGAAGAAATTATCTACAGAGAAAGGGCTGCTATATGCTTCAGTTTCCTTGAATGCTTAATGAAAATATAATAGTCTCCACTTCTTAAGATTTATGTTTAAATGAATCACATACAGTGATTCATATAGTGCAGCAGCTCAAGTCCTTAACAGAGTGGTACAACTGTCAAGGTAGATTTCCTTTCCTCTTTCAGAGCAGTGGGACACCTACACCATACACTAAGAAAGGGTGGACCAGGAGCTCTGCTGGTGTGACAAGGTATTGTCTCTTCACTCTCACACAGCCCTGGGAGCTAAGGGCTGGGGTTGTCTTCATTTTTATCTGTGCGTCCCGTCCTTATAGATGAAAATAGGACAAAGCAGAGAAATCTGGACAGCTCCAGGATCTTAGCTCTTACCTGCCATGTGGCCCCTTGGAACAAGCAGGTTGGTTACTTGCAGAAATGCCTCTCTCTAGATCGTCCCCATAGGCATGTGAAATCAGAATCCTAAGAGGAATGAGAGAGAGAGAGAGAGAGAGAGAGAGAGAGAGAGAGAGAGAGAGAGAGAAGCTACCACCCATGCTGGGGTAGGCTTTGGCGATGCAGCTGCCTATGAATCATTTCTGCTTCTGTAAGTATCCCTCTCATCCATATTCCTATAAGTGCCTGCAATAAAACTCATTGGTTCACAAAGTTAGACTTCACTGGTATCTATACTTTGGCCAGTTGTGGACTTCCTCTTCCATATTGAGTATACATGTATGTGGCATCTCCATGAGAAAAGTCTGTCTCACAACACATGGCAAGCACTTTACTACTAAGCCATTTCCCTAGCCCCAGAAATATGGGGGCATATTTTTGCCAATCTTTCTGAGTAGTTCCTATATAGTTCTCTCTGTTTGTGAACTCAGTGGTTATTCTAAACCAGGACTGGGTTATTCATTGACTTTCTGGAGTCCCTCTCTAAGGAGACAGATCCCCCTTAACCAATTCTGTTCCTTTCATTTGATGCTGGCTCCCATAAGCTGAGCTCAAATCTCTGTAACAAAAATGTTTGTGAAGTCCCTTTCTTATTTTTAATTAACCTTATTTAGCCCCCAAACTTTCCAGATGCTTGGAAAACCTCCTTTATCTTCCGGCTTCAAAATTCTGTCTCCACAGAAGCCTCAGCCTGCCTCATCTATTAAATGACCTACAGTTATGAACAATGGAGAGATAAATCTGTTTCATTCAATGAAACAGTTACCCGATGAGCCTGAGTCATCAAAGCCTCAGAAAATTTGACACATTCATTAATTTTGCTCAAATTTATTTGTTAACCACAGAAATTGGGAACTATACATGCTCAGAAGCCGGTGTCTTTTACATGAAGATATATTTGCTGAAATGAGCATTGCCTTCCACACAGGAATTTGCAAAGTAATTTTACTAAGGGATGTAAGAGAAGAGCTTGGATGTACACTATTCCACTGAAGCCTTATTTACAGAGCACCTGCCATGGGAAAGGTATACCCAGGGTCACACAGGCTCTGATGAAACAGACACAGGGTGTGTGGTTGCAATGGCTTTTGTTTGGGAAAGGAAATAACAAGAAGAGCTGCTCCACAGAGCAAGGCTCCCCTTGTCTCCACCTCTCCTTCTCTAGATGCCAGCACGAGCTTCAGGCTGAAAAGCCACTCATTAATCCACCAGGACTTCTTTCTTTGGAGCTTCATGGGGAGGCCCAACATGGGTTTGCTTGGCCAATGTGTTGGCCAGTTTTATGCCACTATAACAAACTCCTTGAGCAGAAAGCTCAAAGGAAAAATGTTATTTGGGGCTCAAGGTTTTAGAGGATTCAGTCCATCAGTGGTGGTGAGGGTGTGACAGGGCACAGCAGCTTACATCATGGTAGCCAGAAGGCAGAGAAGGGAAACACCTATGTGAACTAGCCTTCTCCTTTTTCTTTTTGTTCTTTTAAGGTTCCTACCTTTTGGATGTTAACATTCACATACAGGACATGTCTTACCTCTATCAGTTAGCCCTTTATGGAAGCATCCTCACAAACAACCAGGGTATGTTTATAAATCTCTTAGGTGGCTTTTAGTCCAACCAAGTTGAAAGTCAAGATGAGCCAACATAGGTAAGCAGGTTGTTTCATTATTCTGGTTACATGATTTGCTCACAGTTGGTCACAAGGCTCTAGTTGATCCAATCAAATTCAATCCCTGGAAATAAAGGCAATAAAATACAAGAGAAAGCCCAGAGGATAGTCTGGGTCCCCTGGATATCTGTGCCTTAAAAATAACAATAATGTATGTAAAGAATTTGTGTTTCAAGTGCTCAGAATTTGCTTTCTCTATAACTGATATTCAGTGGCTGTATCCAGATGGAAGCTACAGAGAAGGGTTCCTGACATGCAGGCACAAGAGCAGGTACAGACTTGGACTTGAGATGGATCTATGAATATAATAGGCAGGGAACGAACTGCCACTCTGCAGCCTGGTCAGCACGTAGCCTCTGACAGCAACTCTCTCCACCTACCATACACCAGAAGTAGTGTAGTTCAGAGGCTGTAGACTGGTTGCCTTCCAGAGGCATTGCTCCCAGTGAGAACTGTGTCCCTTTCATTTTCTACCTTCAGACTCTATGTACTAAGAAGATACTTAATGAGTACTTCTTGGGTCATACTCTGTCATGTTCTTGAGCATCAAGCTAAATTGAGTCACAGAAGATAGCCTCCTAGGAGTTATGAAAACCTCACTTTGATGTGAGGAAAATGTCAACCATGCCTCCTATTTGATCAAAAAAAGCTGAGAATCATTTGTGCTTCCAAAATCACTTTCTCCAAGGCCTCAAATGATGGCAGCAGTAATCCTTCAAGACGCAATTCCTATGTGTGGTTTTCCCCCATAACGTGTCTTACATTTTCATCAGAATCACCACTGCTACCGAAAGGCATGTTCCAAGATCCCCCCATCCTCAGCATGTGACACACATGTGCATATAGGGATCCCATGCTGATCAGCCTGATACATGCATTTCATTGCCTAGCAAGCCCAGGATCTGGTTTTGATAAACCTCAGTGACATGGGTGTTTTATTGCTTGGTAATCCCAGAATTAAAAATTTATGAGCCTCACTATCTAATTTCCATTCATTGTCCTCCAGCCTCTGTTTGACTCATTCATGTGGCAGGAAGGAAGCTTAAATTAGGAGGGCAGACTGCTTCTCTAGCTCAAATGTCTGAGCCTCATACTCTGCCTTCTTAATTCAGGTGTTCTGTAGCCAACATGGCTCCATTCAACTGGATGCCATCTTCTGCCCTTTGATATCTGTATATGAAATTTTAAAAAAAAAGTATTTTCTATCCTGTCCTCTGCACACCATTAATCTGTGAGCTTCAGTTGGGTTTAGGGTTCAGACCAGAAATCTGGCTTGGCATGACAGAGCCTCTGTGTTTTACAGTGAGCACTACAAACACATAGCTATGTAGTAATTAAGTACGTATTAAACATACATAAACATATGTTTACATACATGAGTAATGGATGGATAAATCAATCAATAAATTAGTGCAGAGGAACACTAAGTAGTAGATTTTACAAGGAGAACCCAACTGTACAGTACAGAATCTCATGGGAGAAGCCCCTCCGCTTCTCCTGGCCTTTGTCATGCTTGCCCCTGAATGGCTGAATGAATGAATGGTTCTGTTATACAAAGTAATCCAAAACCTCTGTCCCCTGCATTGGCAGGTCATGAGGCAGTGAGGTAGTGTTCTTAGCTCTGCACTGACCTGGTGCTCTGTCAGGTACATGACTCACCTGTGCTGGAGCTGCTTTCTCTCTTCCATCAGCTTTCCACTTTGAGTCTCATGAAAGGATGATGGAGCTGAACTATGACTGACACCTAATAATAGGGACTACTCTGAATACTCAGAGTGTTAATGTGGATCCAGCTGATGTGCTGCTCGAAGAGCAAGAAGACAACACTTGGTGACCTTGTGCAGCCCGTGTCCTCATATCAGTCTTCACCAAAGAAACTTTCAGGGTAAGATGGGTCCAAGCTAGAAGGAAGAGACAGCATTGAATCCACCATGAATTAGGGCATCAGTTGTTCAGGATACAGCACAAAATATCTTAAATCCAAAATTGGTCCAGGCTGCTTTGTGTCTGGGTTGAGGACAAGATACCATTGAAGCACTGATGTGATCCTGACTCCCTAGAGCTTATGAAACAGTTTAATCTCAGACCTAGTAGGATGCGCACACTCAGAATTAAGGTGGTCCCATTCTATTGTGGATCCCTACTGACTTCTTAACCATTAATGCCAGGATACTACCTTTACCGGTTATCAGTATCAGACAAGCAGCCTTTGATGGTAAGATTGATTCCACCTTCTTAGAGTGAAGCATCTAGAGTGGGTCACAGTTAAGTCTTCACTTATTGAAGTCAAGATAAGACCTGGACATGGATGATTTCAAGATGCAGCCTATACAACCAGGATATCATATTATTCCCATGTCGTTTGATGGTTAGTTGTAGCCAGGATGCCATTAAGGCCATAATGTGGTCCTGATTCCAGTGAGGTGATGATACGGTCAGGGTTGAATGGGAAAGGGTTCAACCCATACACACTTGAATGTCAGGTGTGCCTAGGGCACTCAATGGCTAAGACTCACCCAGTCGATGTTGATAGAATAATGTCTTTTCTCTGACCTGTCATCAGTACTGGGATCCTTGTGAGTGAAGATTGTTTATAAACAAGACTTGCCTGGTGATACCTAAGTGCAGTCTAGGATGTATTTAAGTTAGCTAGTGCCTATACTTAGCAGAATGTACTGAATGGTAAACAAACCCTTGATGTTAAGTTGTGTCAAGATTGTTTGATGGATAGGTGTGTTCTGCACTCCTGAGGCTTTAGTTTGGGATCCTGGCTCATATAGATGATGTTTTCTGAGCTGAGATGAGGACCTAGTCACCAAAAGAACCTATGGTGGTTTGAATAGGTATAGTCCCCATAGATTCATGTGTTTGAATGTTTGGCTATAGGGAGTGGCACTATAAGGTGTGGTCTTGTTAGAGAAAGTGTACCACTGTGGAGGTAGGGCTTTGAGGTCATGTAGTGGGTTGGTCTGATGTTGTTTGCATTCTAATGTTAATATTGGTTCCTCAAGAAGGATTGCCACAATGAGCAGGTCATCACCTATTCAGATGATGTCATGTGAACTTTCTCCCTATTTTAATTGGTCAATAAAAGGCTAGCTCCTGTGAATGGACAATGGAGGGGAAAGGTGGGACTGGAGGCTTGAGAGTGGGGACAGGTAAAGAAGAGAAAGAATATGCAGGGGGAGAAGAGAGGACAGAGGAATGGGAGCAGAAGCCTCAATGGACCAGAGCCTCATGGCCTGGAGAAACCACAAGTAGCAAGGGGTCTTATAGCTGGAAGACACGTTAGTATAATGCAAGATCTGCCCAATCTAAGCACATAGCTTATAATTATAATAACTGGATTGTGTGTGTTTTTATAAGGGCTTGTTAGGTTGGAAATTCCAGCAACAAGTCATATATGCTCAAGCTGTGCCCAGAGTGACACAGTCTCTTTTTGCTGAAGATGTAGAACTTTCAGTTCCTTCAGCACATGTCTGCCTGGATGCAGCCATGCTTCTTGCCATAATGACAATGGACTAAACCTCAGAAAGTGTAAATCAGCCCCAATTAAATGCTTTTCTTTATGAAAGTTGCTTTGGTTCTAGTGTCTCTTCACAGAAATAGAAACTCAAACTAAGATAGAACTCTCGAAGTAAGGTCATCCTAGGCTACTTTATGGTCATAGAGTAGCCCTAATGTAATTCAGTGTCTCCCACATACCTTTCAAGTTGGAAGAGCCCAGCTTCTTTGTTGTTTCTGTGATGGGGACTTTCTTGGCTCCTTTGTGATTATAGTTCAAACAAGAACTTAGTCCTCTGCTAAAGGACTCCCTTGAGTATGTCCACTCATGAACCAAGGAGCAGCCGAAATATCCAGGGTCTTGATGTTGGACTTCCAGCCCTCAGAACTGTGAGAAGAGAAGTTCTGTTGATAAGAAGCTACTGGTCTAAGGTTACTTGTTGTTGAAACCCATGTGGGCTCATTGTTGAAACCCAGGAGTGAAAAATCACTGGAAAGACTTCTAGAATTCTTGTCAAGGAACACTGAAGGAAAGGACCATTCTGGAACAACTGTCCAAGCAAAGACAACAGAACTCTTTGCTCCCACTGAAGGGACTCTGGCCAGCTGGGGCATAGTGAACATGGCTCTGGCAGGCCTTGCCCTTCTCACCTATTCCCTCTGCCTTACTAGAAACCATTAGATTCCATTCCTAAAGCTAGCCACCAAAGTCTATTCCCTTATTTGTCCACTTCCTCTTCCTGAGTCTGATTACCAAGGTCCAACTATCAAAGTATTAAAGTTCAGCAATTCAAAGCCCCCTTCAGCTCATCTAATTAACCTAATTAACATGCCCAGTTAAAATTAAACACCTCATCCTAACACAAGGTTTCCTTTTGTAATGAAGAGCAAGTGGGCCATGCCACCAGACAGACATAAGAACTGGCAAGGTTGAGTGAGCTCAGACCCAAAAAATCTTAGAGATTTAAGACCAGCAGGAATAGAGCTGCTCCCTACCTGTTTTTGTATCTGCTCTGGAACACATAACCACGACACTCCAGTGACAGGACCATGGGTAACTGGAGTCCTCCCCCATGCAAATAGAGCATCACTAACATCTCAAACTCAGTCAATGAGGAAACATCTATCCCTTAAATCCCACCCCACTCCTCAAGGTTATATAGTCCCTGTCTACATGGAATAAGGCACACAAGGTACTTCACCTAGGATCTTCTGAGGGAGGTTGACTTAACCTGAGCTGTAATACTTGGGGAAGAGTTCTCTCTCCAGAAGTATTCACCACTGGATCTTAGACCCATCTGGCTGTCCAGGCTTATGCCACCACCATAACCTCTACCACTGGCATTGGCTCTGCCATGGTAGCTGACAAGAGACCTGGATCTCAGGTGTCTGCCCTGCACAGACTGCCCAAACCTCAATTTTCTTCTAAGAGCTGTAATACTCCAGGAAGGACCCATGGAACCTATTCATCCCTGGCTCCTCAGTCCGGTTTGGCGCAAAGGCATTTGACACCCTACAGGGAAGCAGGCAAACACCAGACAACACTTATACCTTTAAAACTGCCATTTTCCTACATGCTGTATCTGTCTTCTACCCAGAGGCAGTCCTTTGTCCTGTTCTCCTCCAGGACAAATGTCCCTGCCCCATCTCCCTTGTTCTCTTCCCCTTCTTCCTCATCCTCTATTGCCTGTCTTCATCTTTTATTCCCTGCTCTCTGTCCCTCTAGGGCAAAAACAAATTTTTGTGCTGAAAACTTGGTCTTGGAGGTTTTGACTCAATACTTTTTCTAACACCCACTGCTACCATGGAACTGAGGAATGACTATCAGTATGCTTCAATTCTTTCAGGAACTAAAGATCCTATAGAATCAGGATGTAAGACGCCAGAGGAAAAACCACAATCTTTTGGCAGTATCTCATAGTTTCATGTGTATGTTTCAATGTGTGATCTCTAGGTTAGGTAATATCCACAATATGCATGTGTTGGTAGAATGACCATGGGTCATTTAGGGAGATGCCCAGGTCTTCATCCTCATTAAAGATTGCTGTCATTACTGTAAGGGCCTGTTTGAATTTGCCCCTGCTGCCATGTAACAACATGGTACCTCTCACTTCTGATCTGCATTTTACCACATGAAAGGACAGCACTAAGATATTTAGGAAACCAGATACTAGCAAGTTGTACTTTATCATCCCAGGTATAGAACTGAAAAAAAAAACTTTTAGTGTCGCTTATACTGATATGTGTTTCTATTGAAACACACAATCTTCTATAATTTCAAATTTTTTAATCTGAAAATTTGATGTGGGGTATAAGGCAAAATAGTTTTCACCTTTGTCTCCTGATTTTTTCCAAGTGGGAGCTCCTTCATTTTCCTCATTGAGCTGATATTAATTTGATATACTTTCTTCTTGTAATTTTAATGTTGTAGTTATTGACTTTAAGAAGCTCATTGTATAGACTTGCTTTTAGTTGGTCACCAGGACTTGATGGTAAGATCCTATTCTTGAAAACACTAAGCATTCTGATCACAAGAAATGGAGAAATGAATTTGGCACTGAGAAGGTGCCAAATCTTTACTGGCTAGCTTTTAGAATAGAGACATACATGATGTAAGTTATTGGGCAAAGAGGGTCCTCTAACAGTCTTCCCTAGCTGTTGTGTACCATGGAGCTATAAACAGGTACAATATACCTATGGGTACAATAGTGGCATGAATGATTATGGGAGTGGCTATCTTAGTTAATATGCTGTTGCTGTGAAGAGATACCATGACCAAGGAAATCTACTGAAGAAAGAGCTTGATGAAGGCATGCAGTTTCACAGAGTAAGGCCATGACCATCATGGACAGAATTATGGCAATAGACTGGCAGGTATGTTGCTGGAGCAGTGTATAAGAGCACACATTATGAAGCAGTAAGCTTGAGGCAGAGGAAAACCTCAATATCCACTTCTACTGATGCATCTCTTAATGTTTCCCAAACAGGTTTCCCAGCTTGGGACCAAGTCTTCAAACATATGAGCCTATGGGAGCCATTCTTATTGAAACCACCAGAGTGATCAACTGTTTTCTGATTGGAAGGAAATAAGACCAAATCCACAGGAGAAAAAGCATGTTTTATACTAAAGATCTGGAAAAGATCCTGTGACTAACAAACTCACAGACCCCACCCTTCCTCCTCTGCCTCTCAAACCTTCATCAGCAACTCTCTAAGTATGGTGCAAATCTGGTTTTGCACTTGAAAAAATTGTTCAAAAGTCCTTCGATTTATAAACTCTGTCCCGGCGATTTCCAACTAGAGGTCTCCTGCATACCTGGCATGATCCTTTCCATTTTTCAGGAGACACTAACTAAAGGCAAATATCTGAACCATTAACAGAAGTCTGTGAAGAAAGATATGTACAGGACACATAGAAACAGTGGATAGAAAAGATATGTGCTACTCACTACCTTTGCTTTTTCGAGAAACCATCACATCAAACTAGGCTGTAAGAAGTTCAAGCTGAAGACTAAAACCCTCTCTAAGAGATACAGGAAATGGTCCATAGTAAACATTTCAGGATAAACCATGGTAACAAATGACCATTATTTTAAAAAGTGTTAAAACTAAATACACACTGCTAGGGTATGTGATGTAGAACAAAGTATAATGTAAGACTACAAGGCTTCAGAACTGTATTATGAATGTCATGTAAAGGCAGATGTCTGTAGAGATCAGAATGCAACTTCCAGCTTCTTCCAGCTAAGATCTGGTGAGAGTTTAAGGAACAGGGAAATTGTGTCTGGACAGTGAACATGCTAACAAACACCACTAGAGCAAAGAGTCAGTGTTTTTCTTACACATTTATATGAAAACAGTTACTATTCATTTTGTCAGCTTCTTAACCCAGTGAGTTAGTTGATGTCTCGAATCTTATCAGTTTGAGGACAAAGGTCAAGAAGAAGAGATTTTGAAACCTGTAATGTCAGGATACAAGTCACACAACATGGTTGATCCAAGGATCTTGTATATCAAGGTGCATGGTAATCACCAAATGACTCTTGTGATCATGGTGGTGTTTGGTCTCATTCTGGTAGGCATCACTGTGATTTCTTGGGGTTTCAAACCAGTCTGTGTGCAGTATAGCCTATTGTTTTGCCGAATATGTAAAGTCAGGTTGAGGTTTAATATGTGGTGTAGCGCAGAAATGGATCAACTATCAAACCAAGAAATATGACCAGGCATGTTGTTCTTTTATTAGGAACAGTCTCTACCTCTTATGAGACCTTGACTGGGTCCTGGAGATGTGTGGAAAACAGACTCTGAGAACAAAATTTTTTACGTATGTGTGTTGCTCAGACCCTAAGAAGGTCCTGACTCAGTTCTGACTCTCCCAGTATGAGACTGTATCATAGATTCAATGAAAAGATTGTCTAGATCAGTCTTGAAATTTATGTAGGCAATTTCAATTACAGAGCAACACTGCTGATAGATGTGATTGTTCCAAACTTCTCTGAGATCTTGGTAATGGCTAACACACACTTTGAGGTCAGCCTGTTCTTGATTTCTTGAAGACTGGATATAGCACCTAGCCACATTATGTATGCAGGGTGTGGCCCACATATCCATCATGCCAAAAAAAAGTCTGCCCAGATTGTTTATGTGTGTGTGTTCCAGATACCATGAAGATAGTTCTGTTATTCTGGTTTCATTAGTTTGAAGACATATCCTAGGTTGTATGAAGAGCTATGTGGCCAACACACCATTGAACCTACATTTGAGCCAAGTTTAACTGTTGTGGAAGAAGCCTCAGCTTGTATTGATGTACATTTGCTGTCTGTTATCAACATAGGAAGACTCATTTTTTAGTTTGAGATTTGGGGTGAACAGGGTCAAGCCTAGGGGTTGACTGAATTCAGGATACAGCCAGGTACAGGTTATGCAACTGGATATTAAAGCAAGACAATGTTGTCTGATCATTAAAATGAGACCTTGTTCTATTTAAGGCCATGGTATGGTCCTGGCTCTCTGTGGTTAAGATTATCCTGGGTCATATGGAGACAGGATATTGCCAAAATACCCTCAATTTTAAATTTAGCCCAATATACTTGGTCATCAGTGAACTTTCAGGATACCATTGATGTCACTTTACTGGCTTTGCCCATCTGTCATCCATCAGGGCACTGCTTCATGGTGTTAAACTAGGTCCAACCTTCCTGGAATACTGTGTGTGGCCTAGATCACACTTGAGGTCAATTTTCTGTCTATATCTATGGTACTCAAGAAAATACTTGGGCAAAAAATATTTCTAGGTGCAGCCCACACACCCTTGATTCTAAGGTATGTCCATGTTATTTGATAGTAAAGTATAACCCAGGTTATATGATATAGTCTTGAATTCCCTGATCTAAGAATGCTGCTGGGTTGGATGAAAGCAAGGTGTAGCCTAAAATCTTGAAGATAATATATGGGATTTCATTTATCAGATCACTAACCCTTATTAGTACAGTGGGTCTATGCTTGTTAGAGGATTTGGTGTTGACTTCCTCACAGCTGAGATCAATTTGTCCTGTACCACTTCAAATACAGATATGAATAGAGGATATGATCCTTTGTGGTGGTTTGAATAGGTATTGTCCCAATTCATATGTTTGAATCTTTGGCCCATAGGGAATGACACTATTAAGAGGTATGGCCTTGTTGGAGGTGTGGCCTTGTTAAAGGAAGTATGATACTAATGGGGACAGGCTCCTATGATCAAGCTATGAGATCTCCTATGATCAAGCTATGTTTAGTGTAGCACATAGTCTCTTACTGATGCCTACAGATCAAGATATGTAGAACTCTTGGCTTTGTCTTCAACGTCATGCTGGTCTGTATGCTGCCATACTTATCATGACAATAATGAGCTAAACATCTGAAACTGTAAACCAGCCCCAATTAAATGTTATCCTTTATAAGAGTTGCCATGATTATATTGTCAATTCACAGTAATAGAAGCCTAACTAAGACACCATTCATGCCAAAGTCTACACAGGTTGTGTGATTTTTGTGACCCAGACATCATAAAAGCCAGGGTTTGGTTCTGACTGCTCTAAACTGAGGATGTGGTCTGTATTGAATGAGGAGAGGCTGTAGCTCAAACACACATGAAGGTTGTACCCAGCTTCTTGGAGGTCACAGAGCCACCAGCTTACAAATGACTTGGCAGTCATTAGATAGGAAGCCTTTCATGTGACTGCATGATTTTTGCTGAATAGAGTATAGTTTGGGGAAAATATCTATTGACATCAAGATAAGTTGTTGCAAACCACTCTTTATATTGAAGTATGCCTTTTTTTGATTGTTCATTAATGATTAATGATTGTTCGTGTGAGCCCTTGGCTCCATTAGGACCATGGTGTGGTCCTATCTCCCTTGTAGTGAGCATTGTTCTGGGACATATTAAAAGAGGGTTCAATCCACAGACTCTTTAATCTGGACCCAGGATACCTGCTAGTCGGGAAACTACCAGTCAGCCACTGATCTCTCACTATGGCCCTTATTGTTATGTTACTCATCAGACCACCACCCCTGGGAGTTAAAGGTGTCCAAACTTCCTGGTAGTGGATGTGGCCTATCTCACCTTTGAGGTCCTGTGATCCATGATCTTAGGAGGTCCAGATAATACCTAGAGGATTTCTAGGTGTGGCTCACAAAACTTTAATTCCAAGTTGTGTCCATGTTATTCGATGTTCATATGTGTCCCAAACTACTTAAAAGCTATGATATTATATTGACAAACCTGATATGAGAATGTTGGCATGTTGTAAAAATAAAGGGTATACCCCACAAACCATTGTGATTATGAAGGGGGGATGTATCATATTGCCAATCTTTTGTTATTTTTTCGCCAACCTTGTTGGAAGGCTTGGTGGTGGCACATTCATGCTTGAGGTAACCTTGTCCTGTATCTCCTCAAGTTGATCTAGAACCTGGGCATAGACAATACTAGGTGCAGCCCCATACATTCCTCATTCTTGAAGTTTCCAGATTATGTAATGGTCAGGTGTGATCAAGATAACATAAAGTCTTAGGTGTGATATAATTCCCCTTGGTCAGAGTACGTCCTTGGTAGGATGAAAGAGAAAGGCACCCATGCTTCCTTAAGTTTAAATAGGTTCAGGTTACTTGGTAGTCAAGAGATACCAGATTATTATGGTCTATGATCTGATGTCAATCATCAGTGCAGAAATGGTTGTGGGTGAATCCATGTTTCATGTTGAAGAGAGTGTGGCCTGTGTCACAAAGGTTTCGTTTGTCTAAGAAACTAAATTGAAGACAATGCATGGAATCAGACCAGGCCATTGTTATAAGTATGTCCATTTCTTTGGATCATTAAGGTGAAGTTTGGTCCCTTAAAGTCCTGGCTCATTTGTAATGGAATTATTTTCCAGTTTGAATGGAGAAAGGATGTGGACCATACAGCCTTGAAAAAAATATGGGCCCTGGCTACTTGGAGGTCAAGGAATTTTTAGATTTCCCTTGAGGTCAGTTTGTGGTGTCGCACCTCCGTTACATAATCAGATATCTATCAATGTCATCTGCTTGTAGAATGGAATGTGTCAATGTCAGGTTGTAAAAACAAGACCAATTTGGGGCTAGTCTAAGATCCTTAGTAAACAGAATATAGCCTGAGATACATTTAAAATTTCTTTGACCTAAAGAAATCAGTTAAGGTCAAGATAAAGGCTTGTCTCCGATTACTAAAGCATAATAAATAAAAGCATAATAAAATAAATAAAGCATAATTCTTATTATGGTATGTCTATCTCCCTTGGATACTTAGGTGCGAGCTTGGCTCATTATGGTGATGGGGTCATCCTGACTCACATATCTTGAGGATGTTCCCTGGAGTGAATGGAGTGTGTGTGAGCCACACATTTGGTACTCAGGATGTCCACATATGTCAGTCATCAGTACAGGAATCCATGTGAGTTTTAGACTTTCAATGAATGAGCTATCATGGGTCACCATTGAGAGCCTGACTGACTGTAAAATATCAAGCAATATCAAGGCCTTGGATCAGAACACCTCCAAGTACACTCCAACAATGCGTTAAGGAATATCTATGTAACTACACAAATAAAGGAGCCCTTCTCTCCATTAAGACCATGATGTTTGTGACCCCCTTATGGTATGAAGGTGTCCTAGGTTGGATGAAGAGACAGGGTTCTGCCCCTGCATACATAATGTTAAAGGCTTCTGAGTTTAATTCTTTCTCTGGGGGCTGCAGGTCACCACTGCTACCAGTTTATTGTCAGGTAAATTTCTTGCCTAGGTTCATTTGCACTCATGTATTTCTTGGTCCTTGGCTATTTGAAGATCAAAATTGTCTTATCTGGTCGAACCAAACTCCATTTAATTTTACCATTTAAGACAGGGCTTCTTAGGGTCAGCATTTAGTTTGGCCCCATCTCTCTCCTTGGATTGTCAGGGGCTCCTTTGATTTTTGGTTTTGGGCCAAGCTTCAGAAAGGTGATGGTTCCATTAGACACTTCCAATTTTGGTTTTGCCTGGTATCTTCTATGATGAATACTGGCTCTGATTCTTCAAAATCAGTGTATGGCCTGAGTCTGCTTCTCTCTTGGTTGTAGCCAGGTTCTTCAGAATAAGGATTAAGCCCAGGCACATAGGTTGTCCTGCTTTTGCCTGGCCCATCTTTTTAGTGATTTCTTCCAGGCACTTCTCTTCTTGTTGTAAGCCAGGGCAACTTCAGGCTAAGGGTAAACCTGGCCATTTTCCTTTTCTTACTTAAGCCTGAGCGTCATTCATTTGAAAAATTGCCCAAGCCACAATTGTCTTCTTGGTTTGGGTCCAGGCTTTGTAGGTTAAGGGTTAGGTCCTGGCATTCTCTTCTTGCTTTTGCCTGGGCCCCTTTTCATTTGAGGGGTTGTTCTGGGCCTACTTTCCTTATTGGTTTTTGGGTGTTGGCTTCTACAATGTGAGAGTTGGACCCAGTTCCACTTCTATTCTTGGATTGGACCTCAGTTTTATCATGGTGAGTGTTAGGCTCACACATTCTCCTTTTCTTCCTTGTATTTTTTTCATTTGAGGGATTGGCCTTGGCTTTGGCCCACTTATCCTCTTGGTTTGGGCCTGGTTAATTTAGCATCAGTAACACAGGCCCTTTTCAGTTCAGGTTTGGCTAGGGCATACTTCTATTCTTAGTTTGGGCCCAGGCTTCTTTGGGTGAAGGTTAAAGCTAATTTACCTTTAGAGATTTTTCCTGAGCTTCATCAAGTTTAGTCTTAAACCTGACAACGTTTCTCTTTTGGTGTCTTCGGGTTCATGGGTAAACATAGTAGACTTTCACTTTGGGTTGTTGGCATGGCTAGGTTTGGTCTGGGCTACATTTTAGTGGGTAGAGGTCAATACTTATTGTCCTTTACTTAAATCTTAAGGATACTCAGGAGACTATTGCTCTGCCCAGGGTATAGTGCACAGACACAGACAGTTAAGCACACAGCACAGATGGCATAAATTATACGTGACACAAATAGAAACAGTAAATATGTATGAGAGACAAAAGAGGGTGGTTGTAAAAGTCTTTCTGTTGTATAGCTGAGTGCAGCTGTGTTGAAGAAGACTCATGAGGTAGTGGTTAAAGATGGATGCTTTAAGTAGAGACACAAAAAAGTTCCAAGCAAGAGGCCATGGAGCACTTCCTTCCTTCTGTGGTCTAACTCCATGAAGAAATAACGCAGATGATTACTGGAAGAACAGCATCTGATGTTCTGTGTGTCTAGGGTAGTGGTTCTAAACCTTCCTAATGCTGTGACCCTTTGGTGCATTTTCTTATGTTGTGGTGACTCCCAGCCATAAAATTATTTTCATTGGTAACTAATAACTGTAACTTTGTTTCTGCTATAAATCATAATATAAATATTCGAAATGCAGGATGTCTGACATACAACCTCTGAGAAAGGGTCATTCAATTTCCAAAGGAGTCATGACCCACAAGTTGAGAACCACTGTTCTAGAGGATGCCTTGCTAAGGCAGAGACATGTACAGATTGTTACATCCTTTTTTTCCCCAGTGTGGAAATTGGGTCCTCTTCCTCTGCAAAATGCATGGCCATGAACCGTGAGGTATTCATCTCATCCATGGCACTTTATCTCTTCTCAAATTGTCACCATATTTTACTCAAAAAAAAAAATCCTCAAATACTGAATTGTGCCTTAGTGATCCCCTAAGAAAGAGCCCTGCCTAGTACACTCACTAATGTGAGCCTGGGTCTTCGCACAGAGAATTTCTACAGTGACTCACCTGAAATGGATTCCTGCTCACCTTATTCTGATTTTGAATCACAGTCCACTTAAATGCACTGTGCCGCCAACAGGTCAATATCACACCCCTAACATGACATAACCCCTTATGGAAACAGAGAGCCAGCTTTACTCTGTTTCAGGGACTCTCAAAACACTGTGCAGGCATTCAGGTGACTAAAATGGTTGTTGCCAGGAAGCTTCATCTCTAGAAAAGCCCAAAAGAAAGTCTCAACGAAGCACTACCTACTTAACTTGTACAGCATGTGAACCCTGGATGTTTGTCAATGAAGGGTAGTGTAAAGAGATGATCTTCAGCCTTCTGGAGGCCCAAGTCTTGATCTTATAGCAGGTGATACCTGATCAGGTTCTGTTATGGCCTCTCTTCTTGGCATGTGTGAAGACTCTCTCCCTCAAACTTGATTTGGCATGTCACTCTGCAGACATCCGTGTATTCCCTGGAGTCTTGACATCTTACCATAATCATGTCTTGTTTGATCACAGGTCCATCAATAACCTCTGTGAATACCAGTTACCCTCATTTAGGTCACCTAACCAATAGGGACCTAGTGCAGAGTGTAGATATGGTCTTTTAGCCACATCTCTAACCCACAAAGCACTCTTCTTGCCAACACCTTATGCTTCCAGCCTACCCCATCAGAAACTGTGCTGCCCACACACCAAAAATTTACCATGACAATGACTCCCAATATTAGGTCACAGTGGCCTGACCTCACTTCATTCTGAGATCATAGTTTCCAGAGGTTCCATCTTCTCTGGGCAGGGTGTCTTTTCCCTCAAACTATGGATGTTCAAGGAATCCTATAGTTATTATCAGCCCAAGATTTGTTTCAGATGCTTCTCTGGGAACTCCTTCACATCCAGTCTCCTCCTCTCGGATGGTACCTTCACCCATGGGAGGGAAGGCCAGGGAACAGTGTCTCATCTTCATTCTACATGAGTACCACAGTGCCTAGCCATGTCAGGTTCTGCTTGGTCCCCTTGGTTCTCTTGTAGTCACTAACTCTCAGGGTGCTCCCCAGATGATGTTTCTGGAGAAAGGGTATAAAGTTGAGTGAAGCCTTTGTTCCTCCATCACACCCCTCAGATCAGTGTATTTACACCTTCACTTATGATAGACTCAAAGGCAGACAGCTCCCTTAGTACACCAAAGATTCTGTGTTTGTCCACCACCACAAGATAGGTACAGAACAAGTATATGAGCTGGTTAATAAACAACTGAATGGAAAGAATGTGGCTAATTAGGAAACTGACCTCTCAGCTTTGTCCTGAGCCTGCTCTGATCTATGAGATCATGGTAGCATCAGAACACCTGTTGTGCCCTGTTATCCCCTCAGCTGTGCTTCCCCCGAAGGACTGTGTAAACTATTGCACATCCATGATACTTAACAGTGAGCCCAAGCCCAGTCCCCAGGCCCAGAGAACACTGCAGCAGTGACAGAGGGTTTTCAGTAGCCATGCTCTGACCCCAGAGTCACCCTGTCTCAAAACAAGGTGTCTACAATAAAGACACACATTTTTGTATGGCCTTTGCTTTCACTCATACTAGCATGTCCATGCTCCAGAACACACATGCCCTCATATGTATAAAAATCAAGACCTTATGTATAATTTAAATATGGATCAATAACACTAAGGGCTAGATACAGTACTGTAATGAGGTTTGCTATTTAACCCCAACCTTCAGTTATGCTTTAGAGAACTCATCAGGCACAAAAGACAAGACTGCTGCTGTAGAGTAGCAAAATTAGGAACTCCAAGACACAGGATCCGAGAGATGCATCTCCTACCTGCCTTGGACACTATGAATTGCCAGAGCTGACACTTGTTCCTCCACTGGAACACAACAGAGCTCCATCCTCCACCAGTCCAGAGCCTGGAGTCTTTTTGGGTTTTACAGGTTGGGTGTGGTCATTCTATAACTCCTTTCTTTGCTGTAGTGTGGGTGTCATCTCCCTGTGTCCTTGCATGCCTGATTCCTCTGCACACATCCTTCTGATACCTGCTACAGCCAACTCTTCTTACCACAGGCACTGTCCTATTTAATAAAGACTTCAGGGACATCACTGTGACTTACAGACTCTATGACTCCCTACTCATTGCACATCACACTGGGTTTAAATTAGTCCAGCATCCCAGGATGGTGGGATACTGACCAACCACCACACATCCCCAGCCTACACCCCGACCTAATTGTTCCTACTCTGTATTCCTGCCAACCCCAGTAAACCCTATGCTCCCTCAAGCCTCAGCCACCACTTTCACCATGGTGATAACTCATCCTGTGATGTCACAGAATCTTGACTTCACCTCACTTGGTGTCTTTAAAGGTGTCTCATCATTTCATGTCCTTACACTATCTTTTTCATTTCCAATGTCCTTGGAGAACATTTTGGGTATGGCCTGAGTCCTGGTCAGATATACTTAACCTGAAAACTACCTCGCACCAATCTTCTTCTCACTATATAGCTCCTTTAGATCTGGGAAGAGAAAGACAGAAAATGATGCTCCTTCCTTAGCTCCAGTGTAAGTTCACACACTGCCCAGTCATTTCAGTGGCTGATTTGGCCAGCAAGGATTTTTTACTGTCATTTAGCCTTGAGGATGTCATTCGCTGCATCTAGGATTAGAGTACAGAGGAGGCTGCAAAGATACTCTATGAGAAGTCCTAGCTTAACCTGACAGACACCTAAAGTTCAAGCCCCAGACTCTCAAAAATATAGATTAGTACATATATAATATACAGATGAACTGCAGATAAAACTTAAGTAACCATTGAGCTCTATGCATAGGGAGACAAGCATGAGGTTCATGGAATCATGGAGAACAGCTCTCTGCTAGATCTTTTCTCAGCTTTCTGAGTGTTTGTATGTAGAACCTGAGAAAGACCCATTTTTCCATACTGTTCTGAAGCCAATGTCCCAGAAATTGGGAGGTTATATACTTGGTGTTTTGGTTTCATTAACAATAATATGAAAACCCAGCCTGTCTCAAAAAACATTGAGGTCATGGACAGAAAAACATATGACATTAATGAATGACATGTACGTGTACCTTCACACATATGGACATGGACCTGAAGACAGGAGCACTACATGAACTCCCATATAAATCATACCAAAATGAAAATATATGCATGAAGTAATTATAGAATTAGAGGGCAATGCTGTAATGTCATTTCCTGTGACAGTAACAATGGTAGTTGTATCCACATAATGGCAGATCTCTGAATTAAAACAAAGATTGCTGTTGCTAGGGACTGAGGTTTTCAGGGAAGCCCAGGAACCATGACTCAGGATGCACTGCCCAGCTCACCCTGGCCACGGTATAAGTGATGGTCAGATGTGGGCATGGAGACACCCATGCTTCTTCCTTCCCTGCCTGGAGGTCAGATTCCTGGTCCAGGTATATCTGTGTGGCTTCATCCCAACCCTCCCCCCCCCCCACACACACACCTTTCTCTCTTTCTCTCTCTAGAAAGCAGAGTTTCCTCTAACTTTGTTCTTGAGTGGCAGGTCACTCAGCTAGCAGCTTCCTGATCCCCGCTGTTTGGATCCCCGCTGTTTGCAGCTCTTCTTAGGGATGAGCTGCCCTAGATCAGAAACACTTCACATGCCTCATGAGGTCTCAGTTTCTCCATTTTAAAGTTCAACCGAGAAGTGCTGAGTGTCAGTCACTCAGGTCATGAATATCAGGCAGTGCCCAATCCACAATAAAGATTAAAGCTACTGGGAAATGTTGTCTTGCTTTGAATCCCAGCCCCTCCCTAGTGGTCTCTGAGTTCCTCTCAGACAAAACCACCACAGTTATTATGTCAGGTATCCACCATGTAGGATCACAGAGCCCTCAACCTAACTTTATCCTGAGACTCTCAATGAGTGTCCAGACCCTCAGTTACCTCCCAGTCAGGTCCATCCTTCTCTGCCTACCACTTTACACGGATCCCCCTAAGCATTTTATTTTTAGAACATGGCCTGTGGCTCTCCTCAGAGATACTCTCCTTGGAACCAGCTCATATCTAGTTGCTACCAACCCACCATCTTTCCATAAGTACCTCAGCCTTGAGAGGAGAAAGACATGTAACAGTGCTGTTCTTATAGCACAAATGTCTGAGCCTCATACTCTGTCTCATCGTGATAGACACTCTGTAGTCAACATGGTTTTATTAGTGTCAGTAAGTCAGGAGGATGCCACCTTCTTCCCTCTGAGGTCTGGAGACGATTGTGATGAAAACATTACTTTCCATCCTTTCCTCTCTGTAACATTAATCTGCTAGCCTTAAGCTAGGTGCTGGGTTCACAGTGGAGGGCTTCTCGGCATGACAGATGTCCTGGGTTTTAAAGTGACCAACACAAAAATATGGAGATGACTAGCGAAACAGTACTTAATAAAAAATAAATCAATAAACATATGAATAAATGAATAAGAACATAAAGTATGGATGTACAGAGGCTGGTGGGAAGAGCTGCCCTTACTGATCCTGTATTCTGCTGTGCTTGGCTCTTAATGAACAGGAAGTAAATGAATGACTCTGCTGTGCTAAAATACACCAAGTCCTCTCACCCCATGCACTAGCAGGTCATGAAGTGGTTTTCTTAGCCCTGTGCTGACCTGGGACTCTGTCAAGTACATGCTTCACCTGTGCTGACGCTGTATTCTCTCTACCAGCAGTTTCCTACTTTGGTTCTCATGAAGGGATGATGGAGCTGAAACGTGGCTGATTGGAGCCATGGAGAATGGAGATTGCTGTGTACACCATTAATGTTACTGTGGTCCCAGGTGACTTGCTGCCCAAGGAGCTAAAAGGCAACACTTGGTGGCAACTGTGCCACCTGCAGACGGAAGCCAGTCTTCATCAAAGAAACTTTCAAGATAAGATGGATCCAAGCTTTTTAGTGAGAAAGGACATCACTGAACCCATCATGTCTTCCACTATCAGTGGTTCAGGTTACAGCACACAATGCCTTGAATACAATATTGGCTTTAGCTGCTAGATGATAAGGTTCAAGACACGGTACCACTAAGGCTCTGATATGTTTCTGGCTCCCTTGAGATGAGAATATGGTTTCAGCTCGGACCCTGTTGAATGCACAGACTATTCTGAAAGTTAAGGTGATCTCAGATTGTTGGTGGATCATTACTTACTTCTTAACCAAGAATGTCAGGATGTCACCTTTACCCTGATATAAGTGTCAGATATCCAGTCATTGTTGGGTTTCATCTTCTTGGAGTATACATGTAAGGCATATCACAGTTTAAAAAAATTGTTATTTTTTTAAACTTCATTTATTGAATGGATGAGTTGAATGGATGGGTGTAGCCTATTCACTCAGGATATCAGGTTGTGCCCAGGTTATTTAATAGTTAGTTGTAGCCAAGACACCAGTAAGACCATAGTACGGTCCTGACTCCCTTAATGTAATAATGTGGTCATGGATGGATGGGAAAATTTGCTGTCCCACACACTTAAAATTGAGTTTTGCCTGGATACTTGTTTGTCAAGGAACGGGCCAATTTGTGTTGATATCAGACTATAGACTTCACCCTGATGTCTGCCATCAGCACTGGAATACTTAACTTCTAAGTCAAGATTGTTCAGGTATCTGCTTTGCTAGGACTCACGGGTAAGACCTACATGTGGTTCAGGATTTATTCAAGTTAGACAGGACTTGTACTCAGAAAAGTGCCATGTATGGCCAACAAACCCTGCATGTTAAGTTATGCATAGGTTATTTGATGACCATGTATGGTTGACCCTCTAGGCTGCAGTGTGAGATTCTGGTTCCACATAGATGAAGATATTGTCTGGGTTCAGATGAGGGCCTATTCACCAGAAAACCCTTGAAGCTAAGGTCATCCAAGGCTACTTGATAGTAATGGAGTGGTCCTAATATTACTTACTGTCTCCCACATATCCTTCAAGTCAGGATGAGTCCAGCCTCTTTGCTAGTTTCATGCCAGGAATTTCTCTGGTTTCTTTGAGATCAGAATTCAGGCAAGGCCTCTGGAAGTTCAGGGAATGGCCCAGGCTCCTTTGCATTCCTGGTTTGGTCCCGATCAGACCCAGTCTCTTTTCTTAAATGAAGATGTATGTGATATATTGGTTACTTTTCTGTTGCTCTGACAAAATACCATTACCAAGGCAACCAATAAAAGTAAGTGTTTGAGGTTAAAGTTTCAGAGGGATAGAATCCATGATGAAGCAAAGGAATGGGTAAGAACATAGTGACCCACAATCATGAGGCACAGAGAGAGCACACTGGACCAGTGCGAATCTCTTAAAACCCCAAAGCTCATCCCCAGTGACACACCTCCTCCAGCACAGCCACACCTCTTATTCCTTTCTGAACAGCTCCACCAACTGGAGGCCAAGCATTCAAATATAAGAGCTTGTGGAGGCCATGCTGGTTCAATTCCCTGGCCTCGACAGGCTCATGGTCATATAATGCAAAATGCATCTAGTCCATCTTCAAAAGTTAGCATAGACTTTCAGTCTCAAAGTATTTTAAAGCCCCAAATTCAAGGTCGCTTAATTACACACTTCTAACATACATCTGCAAAGAATATACATAACTATTCCAAAGGGAAACATCAGCACATAGTAAGGAAATACCAGACCAAATAAAAATCTCAACAAGACAAACCCCAAATCCTGTAGCCCCACATCAGCTGTCAGAGAGCTTAACTGGCTCCAACCCCCACCTTGCATCCCCATCGCCATACCTTGTGTAGGGCACGTGGATCCATCCCACGAGGAGAGGCAGAATGCAGAACCACACCCCCACTTGGCTGTCTGCAGCATACATCTCTATCATGAGCTAGTTCCACCCCTGCGTGCACCTTTTCTTGGAAGATATCCCATAGCTCCGGCATATTCAGCATCTTGGGGTCTCCAAACAAAATCCAGGCTTCACCTTCACAGCTTCACACAATGGCCTCTCTCTGGGCCTTTATCCAAGGCCTGTCCTGAAACACATTGCCTGGCCTTCAGTGGCTCTCCTTAACCACAGAGGAAGATTCGGAAACTCCTTTGCTAATGTATCCTTCATGACTGTAAAGTCAGAACTATGTGAACAACACTCTCGGGCTTGGCTGTCCCTTGGGATGGAGCCTGACGTCTTGAATTACATTTCAGCACCTTTCATTGCTGCCTCTTTTTAGGAACAGAACAAACATCCCTCAGGCCTTTTTCTTTCACAGCACAGAAGCTTAGCCAGTTGGGTCTTGCCCTGAGGACATCCCTCCCCTTATTTCCTTTCAGAACAGGCCTCTCCTTAATCTCCTTATGACTTTCAGCACAAGCCTTTGCTCCAACATTAACTCTCCTGGCCCTCTTTTCTCTTCAAACCCTACATTTTGCATTTCTTTTTGTCCCACTTGCTCTTGTTCATTGTAGAAATCCCTAAAAGTGATCACTAATAACCATGTGACAGAATCAATATTAGGCTGCCTTGAAATCTCCACCAAAAAATGAGTCTATTACTTTTTAATTGAGCCTCAGGCAGATTCATAGGGCAAGGGCAAAATACCACAAGAGCAATCTCTAGCCCCATTTCTAATATTACTCCCTTATGAAACCTCTACAGTCTATATAGCTCTCAGCATTACTATCTTCCAAGGTTCTACTAGGAAAGGGAGTACGGTAGGCAGAAAAATTCAACAAGACAGTAGGTCCTGACCCTCTAACCATTCAACATGTCTGGGTTACTTTTCTGATGCTGTACTAAAACACCTGACAGGTGCAGTTTAGAGAAAAAAAATGTTTATTTTAGCTTACAGTTCTAGGAGAATACAGTCCATCATGGTGGGGAAGGCGTAGCAGCAGGAACATAAGACCAGCCCGTCACACTGCATCAGCAGTCCCAAGAATAGAGAGAACAGAAGTGGGGCCAGGCTATAAAACCCCAAAGTCTATTCCTCAGAGGCTTACTTCCTTACCAGAGCCCCAGCACCTGGAAGTTCCACAGCAGCACCATGAGCTGGGGACCAAATGTTCAAACACAGGAGTCAATGGAACATTTCACATTCAAACCACAGCAGCATAGCTTGAGGCTGATTTTTAACCAGTGTTATTTCAGGCCCAGCAGTTCCAACCCATAAAACTCACCTATACACAGCTAGTAAGCCACAGCTAGAAAGAAATCAGAGTCCTGACTCATCATGTGGAGAAGCACTCCATAAACAGTGCCCATTTTGAACTCCACTCAAGAAGAAATGAACATATATGATATTTAAGGCATTGTGCATGTTTGGTCTGTTTGTTAAAACTTCACCTTGACTGTACCAATAGGTGTCTGACACTGGACACTGACTGATCTGGGAGTTTGATTGTGAGTATTTCTAGCTAGCTTAGTATCCTGAGCAAAGGTGATCTCTCTCACTCTTTGCACAACTCAGGAGCTAAGCCTCATTTAGGATGCTGCCACCTCTTTCTGGGATCTGCTAATCTACTTGGGTGCCTGCTCATTCCCAAGGTTCTCAGCTCTGTGCTCCACAGAACTTCCCAGCCTTGTTGGAACCAGTTGTTTGATCCCAGCTGTCTGTGCAGTTCAATCTCTTGCATGACAATTTTCTATACTTTCTCTTTTATTTCTTCGGTTCTCAATTCTTTCATAAAAAATGCATGCTGGATGGAGGGTTTTACATACCAAACAGGCCAGAGATTTAGGGGGTCAGCTTAGTGTTTCAAAATGTTCCACTGCTCTTAAATTTTTTTTACTACAATTGCTCTGAAAGAAATCCCTATTGCTTGATATTAACAAATGTAGCCATTGAAGCAGACACACATAGCCAAAAACACCAGGAGAATTAATTACCTACAGTTAGATCCATCTCATTTTTTCTCTTCCTGGGCAACACTGTGAAGTTGAATGATCTCCACTTGGCTTCTGCACCTCAAGACTTATATTGTGCAGCAGGACCAATCAGGCAGCAAGATAACAAGAAAATGCCATGCTGGCATCCCCTAGGCACAGCTCCTCTGGCTGGATAAGTCAGGGAGTAAAAATCGTCCTCTAATTTTTACTACATCAAGTCTAAGGGGACTCCTGCAGGCATGGGCTCTAATAGTCAGAATAACAGCATCTCAACATGGGCAGAACCCTGCCTTACAGAAGAACTCCCTGGCTTCCACTAGAGAGGTAGTCTGAAATTATGATCTCACTATAATTTTGTGTGCTTGTTACATGGCAGGCATTGCTATTAGCACTGTGTGGCACTGTCAGTACATCAACTCCATTAATGCTTGATGGTCTTGTCATCTTCATATGAAGAAGGAGGAGACTGAAGAGTAGGGAGCTGAAGTAACTTCCTCTAGGAAAGATAGAAACCCTAGGGATCTGAAGTCTGGAACCAGAGTCACAGACATTGTTACTAGAGCAAAGATCACTCACTGGGTTAAAGGAGAGAATATCCAAAATGTAACACAAAGCCTGCCATGAATAAATTGGGTTGGTTTGTTTGTTTGACTTCAGGGGTACTATGATCAAACTCATAACTTCACCCACACTCGGTAAGGAAGTCGTCAAGAATGTATTTGCTACAAGCCCAGCAATTCATGGAATTTTGAAATGGTTTTATCATGTGACCCAGGCTGTCCTCAAGTCTATGAAACTTCTTGAGTATTAGAATCCCAAATATACACCATCAGCTCAGTTGTTGTGGATGGCCCTGGTCTTGTATTTTGATGCTAATTCTGCTTTCCTGGGAGGGGCTGCAGAGGAGGAGTGAATCAGTACACAGGTGACTTCTTGTGAACCTTCTGCCCACCTTAATTTGTAAAATAAAGGCTAGAGCCAGTGATTGGGCAGTAGAAGAAGAGGTGGAGCAGAAATGTTTGAAAGAGAGGAGAGAGAGAGAGAGAGAGAGAGAGAGAGAGAGAGAGAGAGAGAGAGAGAGAGAAGCAAGATGGCTGAGGATGTCACCCTAGTGTCTCTAGCAGTCTCAGATATTCATATCAAGGTTAGGTAGTTGGGATAACAATTCTAATTGTGTGGGCATCTTGTGTATTGAGTATTTGCTAATATATAAATTCATTGGTTAATCTTTAAGCTTTAGAGTTTTATTAGGTTCTTGGGTAGTGGGTCCTCCGACAACCAGGTGGTTATGGCTGTGAAGGAACTAGCCGCTCCAGGGATGAGTGAACCAGAGCTGGGAACACAGTAACCAGTTGCTACGGGGGCAAGCTAGAGAACAGCCCTGTAGAACCAGCTCAGGAGCTCCGGTTTTGCTGCAGAGCTTGCTGACACAAATGGGCATAGAGCAGGAACATTGCAGCCAGGCCAGGAGCTAGCCAGACCCACCTGCATTTTTTCTAACACCTCTTGCTACATTCAGTAAGAAAGTTGATTTAACACAGAGAAAAGTGTTATGTTTCTCTTTAAAATAACATTTTCCTTTCCTCAGTGTGGTGAACCATTACAATGTTATATTTGT
This sequence comes from Grammomys surdaster, assembly GCF_004785775.1. Classification (NCBI taxonomy): domain Eukaryota; kingdom Metazoa; phylum Chordata; class Mammalia; order Rodentia; family Muridae; genus Grammomys; species Grammomys surdaster. The sequence continues at coordinate 5,984,248 of NW_021604600.1, forward strand.
CCTCCCTTCACAATGGCACTGAGCTTGGTCAAACGACACGTTATGACCAATAAGATAAGCTTGCACAATGTGGATTGTATTATCTCGCTGCTCTCAAGTTGCCCATTATTTTCACATTCATGAGTCAAAACAAGCTTGTGAGAAAATATGTGGATAGTTATAACCTAGGTCACTTTGAGCCAGCCCCAGACCATGTGAATAAAGTGCCATACCAGCCAAGGCCAGAAGAACCATCACACCAAATCACAAAGCCAAGAAAAAATAAATACTGTAGAAATCCACCTAAGATTTGGGGTGTTTTATTAAGCAGAAAAAAGAATCTAGTATAGAATCAGGTGATGTTAGTTTCCTAATCCTGTGGCTGCTTCAGCTCCAGCCTTCTCTTCTGTATCCCAGTGTCTAAAAATAAGGCAAAAGAGTATATCATAATGATGTTTCCCGGAAATAATATTTGCTTAATAATAACAATTCTTTGACTAGTTTTCTGTTGGTCAGAACTTAACCCTACACTTGTCAAGGAATTAGTAACTGCCCTTGCTCTAGGAAGGAATGCATACAGATGAGCAAAAATGGGTGTTCTGCCATTTGTAATTATGGGTATTGGTAGATGCCCAGTACCAACTGTATATGTGCCATGCCCATGGATGGGGGAATTATTCTCCACTAATAACTAAACATGAGTGATATCCACATGCAAGGGAAAAATCAAGGTGCAAGAGCCAGAGGTCCAAGAGATTCTGTGAATAAATGGTCTGACTGAAAAAGCTGTATGTCCCAAACTGAAGAAGATGGACAGATAGGGTTTGGGTAACAGCAGACAGGTAAACAGAAGGGACAGTGACTGACAATTGGTCCATACCAGCCACAGGCTTTGTCAGCTTTCCCTCTAGCCAAAATACCCTGGACTTCCACCAGACCTGCCAGGCACTACAAAGACAAGACAGGGTCCAGTTCACACCAGAGCTGTCCATTAGCACACTCACCTAGGTTTGCATATGTGTGAGAAATGAGCACTTTTCCAGATCTTCTGGAAACTCTTATCCTTTGGATACTTCATGTGCTTATTTTTCAAGATGGAAAGGCTACTGATGCCTGAAATCTGAAGTCTGGATCCAAGGAATCTGAAGTCTGAAGTCCAGATCCATGGAGTCTGAAGGCTAAAGTCTCTGCTCCTTTGCACCTGATGCTCTCAGGGTTTCTACTCTTGCCCATGTCTTAAACACTTGCTCACCCTTCCAGACTCAGTTTATGCTCCACCCCTCTGAGTTTTTCACCACTCCTCTCTTTCAACTCCAGACACATGGAGCATCTTTATTCTCACTGGGCAGAGGATGAGTGCTAGAGACAGGGCAGTTGGAAGTTAAAAGGAGGTGAAGTTCTGTTTTCCACTGATTACTAGCCTTGTAACCTGACCCTGGACAGATGACTTAACATTTCAAAGATGCCATCTCCATATTCCTAAAAATAGGATAATAACAGCACCATCCAAAATTAAAGCTCTTGGTGCAGTGTTTTGTTAAGTGACCATTACACATTTTATTGATAATGACTTTGAAAATATTTTTAAGAAAGTCAATATTAAATTAAGTCAATATTTTTAAGAAAGATGGAATTATGAGATGTTTAAATCCATGTTCTAGAAAAAAATGTCAATCATGTGCTTTATGCAAATACTAGTGGAAGAGTAGTGGGTGGGTAAATAGGTTAGTGGACGTGAGGATTGGGTAGACGGGTAGGTGAGTGAGTGGGCAGGTAGCTGAATTTATAGATGTATTGATGGTTGTGTGGATGGATGTGCAGATGAGAGGATGGATCAATGGACATAGATGGATGGATGTGCTGTGAATAAATGGATGGATGAACATGTGAATGGGTGGGTAAGTGGATAAATGGATACATAGGTGAACTTATGGACAAATGGCTTGATTCATCAAGACCAGTGAACATGGGTTATTTGGGTTTTCTTCCTTTTTTCCTCTCAATATTCTATAGTTTCCAGTGTTGGACCTTTCACATCCTTGACTAAATTTACTCTATGTTTAATTTTTAATAATTTTTTTCTTAAACTGTTTTCTAGGTAGCTCATTATGTGGGGGCAAAATAATACTGATACTTGTATATTGAAATAAACAAATAAAAATGGCAGAAGAAACAGATGCATCAAATAAAAAGAGCAGTGATGACACCATCACAGTAGCTGTGCTGGTGGGAAGACACTGAGAATGGTCAACAGCTACTCTTGAAAACTGAATATGGAAGATGGAAGGATTGAAAATGATTCTGAAATTTCCAACTTAGGTTGGGTGTGGTGGGGTGAAATAGAAACTTAAGGGTTCTTTGGAAAGTCAGTTAGATGGTGTTTTGCTGGAACAAAGACATGAAGGAACGTTTAGCAGAAGTGGACACAGGTGAAAGGCTAAGACAGACTCATGAAGAAACATTTTGCTGAAACACACACAGGAGAAAGGAGTTCTGCTAAAGCAAGCATTTGAAAGGACACGTGATGAAGGATTCTTTGCTAATAAATATGTTGATCCACCTTACATTGTGTAGTTGAGCAGCATTTTTTGGGACTCTATAGAGAGAAATGCACAAAAAAAAAAACCCTCTCGTGGTATGCTGAAGTTTCTTGCTGCTTCCACAGGACTCAAGATGATTGGCAGAGTGATGTCACCCAAGACAAACTCACATGCTGAGCCAAGACCCGTGGAGGACATGTGGTATGTCAGTTTGGCTGGAGTATAAAAGTTTGGAGGGAGTATAAAAAGGTCTCAACAAACAGTGACAGAGGCTCAGCTTGGCTTACTGGTACAGCTAGCTACACAATGCTTGCTGGTCTCTGTCTTCCCTGATCTTCGCTTTGCACAGCTGAGAACTTTTCCTGGTGTTCCTGTTGGTCCATCCTGCTAAGTCATGCCAAGGCTGAGGCCTGGCTGTCTCTGCTAGGTAGTGCCACCTCTGCTTATTCGTGTTTCCTATCCAGACTCTACCAAACTGAACTGCTGGTGTATCCGTGAAGTGTTTGCAAGTGGATCGAGCTGCCACTGCTGACCTGTGACCTGAACTGCTGATTTCCAGACAACACAGATAAAGTTGCTCCAAAGAACCTTTCTAAACAGGTCCACTTCTCCTGTATCCTTTCTTTTCCACTATCTCTGGTGGGTGGTAGGCTACAAGGAAGGTTAAAGCATTTAAGAACCATCAGTGAAAATAGGCATTGAAAAAAAGTTACAGTGGGGTCATTCACTGAGAAAGACAGAAAAAAGGGAAATGTTCTACAGAACCCTCCATTCTCATCCATTCAGACCTTATCCTTGAACACAGACACATAAATCACACTTTAGGAGAAGGGGTCACCCACACTTCAGAGCTCTTGCCTGCTTTTATCCCTCCAGGTTCTCCCACACCCATGGGAATCAAGGGAGTTCTAAGGTTGTCTCATCAGCTGAACCTTATAAAGTGACCAAAGTATTACACAACAAGAGAGAGAAGCACCTTGGATGAGTCATGAGAATCCTGCCCATCATCTCCCAAGAGCAGGTGTGCCCAGTACATGCCCAGCCACCTACAGCCAAGGCCACATGGCTCAGGCTTCTCCTTCCCTTTGCTCACCTTGAACAATGTGGGTCACAATCATCAGTCTCAGGTCAGTCTCTTCGCAGAGAAGGAACCCTGTTCAGTAGCTTAGGAAAAAAGAAAACCAAATTACAGAGCACTGTGAAATGGTCCCATTAGTTTCTGACAAGTGTTTTTTAATGAAAACAATACGGACAATTTTTCATTAAGTTGGTTTTATTAAAATCTTAGAAGAACGACCTTTACTCTGATACTCTGTCTCCTCTCCATTTTTATGTAAGGATGTCCTTTCTGTGTGAATTGAAGATAATAAGTCGTAGTTCTTATATATTTTTAATGATCTATTCAGCAAAATTAAAAATCAGTAACCTTCTAGGCATGCTCTCTCTTTCTCTTTGGTTTAATTTCAATAGTCATGGTAGAACAATAGCCAGTGGGCACTGGATGCTAACCAGACACTGCCCTGTCACTAAGTGCCCTGTCACTTGTGGGACATCACCCTAGGAAGTCAACATTAGCTAGTTCACACTTCCTGGTAGGCACATTGATATCAGAGGTGTTGCCCAAAGTCAGGGAGGGCAACTCGGTTAGCTGGTTCCAGTTTATTTGTTCATTTCCATGTATATCCACTCAGCTACCATCTTCTGGGATGCAGACAACACAGCAAGCCAGGTAGAAAAGGTCTCTGTCTTTCTGAAACTTGGAGAATAGCAGTAATGACACAACCTGATTATCTGGGCTGGACTAGGACCAGCAATGCTCTGTGACAGGATGTGGTTGGTGAGCCTCTTACTGAGAGAATAAGACAAGTGTTGGTGGGTGGGTGTGCCAGTCAGTGGGTCAATGAGAAGAAAAGTGGGTGATCTTTTTTCCCCTTTCAGAAACTCGCTTTTAAAATATCCTGTTTCCTTCTGAAGAGTCTTCCTAACTTCTCCTTATGTAACCGGCTTCACAAAGATCTAGAGTCTGTAGCAGATTATCTCTCATCCACCCAAAAAATACCAACGTGGCCAGATCGCCAAAAAAAAAAAAAAAAAAAAAAAAAAGCCAGGCAAAGCTGCTAAGTCTTCTGATTTAGAGAAAAAAAAAAGGTCCTTAAATCATATACCTGAAGGAGGTGGAAGAGAACATAATTTCCCTTCAGTCTTTTATCTCATGGCAATTTTCTCAGCTGATTTGATTAGCTCCAGTCCCAATGTTGAATAGGACTGCGTAGACCTGACCCAAGAGAGTCAGTCAGCTCATGAACAGAGCTCTCACGCTTTGGTCCAGAGGATTTTAAAATGCAGATCATAACTAAGTAGCTGCATGGCGTCTATTTTTAACCTTCCCAAAACAATTCCCATGCACACCAAAGTCTACAAGCTGATCTGAGCCTCCATCCTCCCCAGCCTCCTGCACCAGTGCTTCTGTCCCTCACTTCCCTTCCTGAGCACACGCTATCCTCCACTCCTTTCAGGCATGGGGCTAACTGATGATAACTGGGGCTCTTTAAAATGTGCTACATTCTCTGAGTCAAGGTCTTCTGCCATCTGCCTATCAGGTTGTTTGCTATTGTTGTTATTCTTGTGTGATGCTCTCAGGATGCCATACGCAGGGACTAGCCTGTGAGCATAAGACTCAGGCAGCCCTGGCCTCTAGCTGAACTCTCTCAGAGCCCTGAAGCTTCTACTCACAGCTTTCAGCTCTCTTTGCTCAGGAGGCCAGCAACAGAAGCCCCACGAAGCACAGACCATGTTAGCAGACAGTCATAATCCACAGATGACAGCAGGTTTGAACTGGCAGATTTAGTCTCTGCCAAGATTTTTCTCCATCTCTATCATGCTACATCCAGGATAAGTTCAGCATATGGGGGATTAGTGTTGCGCTTGAAGCTGCTCCTAGACAAAGCTGATTAAAGAGAAAGTCAAGAGCATGAAGCCGTAACTCAGCGGTAGAGCACTCGCCTTGCATATGCGCATGTACAAGGCCCTGGATTCTATTTTCTGAGCCACAAAAAACAAAAAGTGGGCAAAGGAGAAACCGGAGAGACTAAGAAAAGGAGAGAGTCCTGGTAGAGATAACAGGATTCCATCTTATGATAATCAATCGATATTCCTGTCTAATCAGGTTTGCTTGAATTCAGCCATTTGGATTACAGACTGGAGTCAGAGGTCTGTGTATAGAGTTCCCTACATCAGGGTCTCCCTGGTTTGGATATGCAGTGTCTACCAGAGATTCACAGCTTAAAGACTTGGTTTCCAGTACAGAAGCATTCAGAGCTGGAGATTTCTGATCATTGCTAAGTCCTCAGGGCACCGGCTTCCCAAAGGAATCAACCTCTTGACAGATTCATAACATGGTAGATGGTAAAAGGAGGCAGCAGAATCTTACTGGAGCAAATACCTTACTAGGGACAAGCTCTGGAAAATCTACCTTGTCCCTGGTCCCTTCATGCTTCATTCCTTTCTGTGTCGCCTCATAGTCCCAGATGATGTCCAGCCCCACCATAGCCTCACAGCAATGGAGCCAACAGACCATGGACTAAAACCTTGGAACCCACAGCCAAAACAAATCTTTTCTCTCTTAAGCTGTTTATCTCCTGCATTTGTCCCAGCCTGGAAAGGTTTGACAGACACACCTCCTTAATTCTCCTTTGTTTTTATTCGAAACTGAGGGGTTCACATGATACCCCTGTTTGAGGCAGTGAGGCAGTGTGTGTGCTTCCACCTCAAGGGGTAGATTCACACACTTAATGATTTTATCAATAAAAAATAGAGAGGGATGGGTGGTGTTGTCATGTGGAGAATGCACAGTGTTCTGTGGGATGGAACCTCAGTGTCCACGTCCGTAAAGTAGGGCCAAAAATGCCTGCTGCAGAGTGCTTGGCTTGTGACAAGGAACAGATGGTGTTCCAATATTGTGTTTTCGATTGTTGTTGAAGTTTCAACCGAGTTATCACACAGCCAAAGAAATAAAACAGAAACAAAAAGGCAAGTTCTTGGACCACTCTGGCTCTAGAGGACAAACTTGCCCAAGGACCTGGAGAACACTTGTTAGAGAGGAAAGTATCAGTGCTCAAAGAGTCAGAAAGCTGTGGCTGGGCCTTTGAAAGAGAAACTTCTAATGAATTGGGATAGATTTTTTTTTTTTTGAAACACCAAGATTTTAACTTGTTGTTGGAATAGAAACAGTAGGAAAGAGACATAAAAGGGAAAAAACAGATGAGGTTGCACCTAATGGGCCCCCGTAAACAGCCTCAGCCCTGCATGTGGGAGAGCGAAGGCAGAGCCAATTTGAGAGGCAGCTTTTAGGTTCGGAGTCCTGGCAGGATGCACATGAAAGAAGCTGGGATGCCAGAGGGATATGGAAATGGCATGCAGAGAGGAGACTGAGAGAGACCCACTGCAGCGGGGCAGCCATGGCCATGAGAGGCGGTTATGCTCACATCTGAGGAAGGAAGGTTGCCCAAAGCCTGAGAAACAAATTCAAAAGCCAAGAGAGGAAAAGTTGCAGGGGAACCATGGTCTAGAAAAGATTGTCTTTCGGGAAACCTGGGGTTGTTTATGTACAGGGAAGTTGCATCCATCCAGAAAACACTTTTGAAATTCGGAGTCCAGGTCTTTGTATAGAGCCTCTGCGTGCCTTGGTCCTGGCACTTGCATGCCATGCTAGTGGTGCAGAGGGATAAAGGACATTTAAAACATGAAATTCACATTGCAGAGAGCAAGAGCTAGAGGAAAGACATGAAACTGGAAGCATCCTCACTGTTGACGTTCACTGCAGCTCACGTGTACCTACTGTTAGCAGACTCCTCCTATGGCTCATCTCTCCATCTGTGGGGTCACACTTCAGTAAAGGGGTAGCAAGGTGCTGAAACTAGCCAATGAAATTTGAGAAGCATGCCGTTATGCTTGACCGTGTGTGTGTGTGTGTGTGTGTGTGTGTGTGTGTGTGTGTGTGTTGGGGTGCACACACAAATGTATACAAGAGCACTTGCCTATGTATGCACATGTGGAGTGCAGAGCTTGACTTCAGGCATTTTCTCTATCTTTCTCCACCTCATCTTTATTTTATTTTAAGACAGGTCCCTCGCTGAACCTCTGTTTTGGCTAAGCTAGCTATTCAGTGAGCTCTCAGGGATCCCATCCCCCTCCTCCATCTCTGGGGTTACAGACAGGGTACCTTCTCCAACCTGGACCTCCACACTCAAGTCTGCACGCTTGTGTTACAAGCTCTTTATTGACTGGTCCATCTCCCCAGCCCCACATTCAACCTTTGGATTGATGATATCTATTCGGACTTAAGCCTGGAGAACTGTAGATAACTCTGGCCAATCAAGCTAAATGTGAAGCACAAAAGATTGTTCTCTTCTTCTTAGTCAGCCATCACCATGCACTTCCTGCTTCCAAGCAAAGCTGAGAGTGTCTATAGTCTGTGGCTGGAACAGAGATGGAAACTCTGTCTGGAAGCTGTATGGAAATCTCTGGGGAAAATGCTATCCTTACTCTACAGCCTGATACTGTCAAACCTTGGAATGATGGGATACATGAGTATGCATGTTATTTTATGTCAACTAGAGTCACCTTAGAAGAAGGAATCTCAACTGAGAAATTGCCTCCATCAGATTTGCCTGTGGGCATATCTGTGAGATATTTTCTTGATTAATCATTGATGGGTGTAAGAGAACCCAGCCTTCTGTATTCAGGACTACCCCTGATCGGGTGGTCCTGGGAAGTAGTATAGGGGTGGCACATGCCTGTAATCATAGCACTCAAGAGACAGGAAACAGGCTGTGAGTTTGAGGCCAGCCTGATTTACAGAGCTACACACACACACACACACAACTCTGTCTTGAAATAAACAAACAAAATAAAACAAAAAATGAAAATAAAAAAATAAAGACAAGACACAATAGCAAGTTGAGAAAGCCATGGAGAACAGGCCAGTGGGCAGCATTTCTCCATGGTCTCTGCTTCAGGTCCTGCCTTGAGTTTCTACCTTGGCTTTCTTCAAATGATGAACTGTAACCTGTAAGCTAAACCAAGCTGCTTTTAATCATGATGTTTACCACAGCAATGGAAAGCAAACTAAGACAGCAAAGAACATGGGTTTGGAGGTGCCAAATTTCAAGAGGCTGAAGGTTGAATTATCAGTTCTATGGAGGTTCCTTACAGAACAATGAAAATACAAGTGTACTCAGAAGAACGGAACTGTGACCAAGCAAAATAAGGTTATATAGTTAGAAAAAGAAAGGGGAAAAAACTTGTATAATTGGTTTTAGTGCAAAGTTCCTTAAAAACAAGACTGATTTGGGGAAAAGAAGGAATGTAAAATGTTAGTTTAAATAAACAGACCTTAAAAGCATTTTGTACTACGACAATCCTCATATAATAATTGTACCATTCTGTTATTTCAAGCTCATTGGAATCCCTCTGGTGAGTGGCTATGGAGCCAAGCATAACTTGAGCAAACGTATGATGTCATTAGTCTTACTTTAAGCTGTGGCATAAAACCCACACTGAGGAAAGATTCCCTCAAACTGTAAGGGAAGTAGGACCTTGATAGTACAGCCCTGGTCTCCATGTGACTCAGTCCTGTCTGGCATGACATCCCTTATAGGTGAGAACAACAGTTACTTGTTCCTGAAAGCAGCTCTCTCTCATCCACAAATTCCCATGATCTTAATGACCATTGGGATGGGCACAATCCTCACGCTTGGCCCAGGTCACCTGCCAGCTCTGGCCTGTATTATTCTTAATCGTCTCCCAACTAGGCTCCTTGGTCTAATGTATGAATGATCCTCCACAGTTGCAAGAGCTCAGTTTGAAACCTAGGTCCTACCCTGCTTCCTCTCTACTTAATCCCACCAAAGACTCCTGATTTGTTCGGTTGAAGCCCAAATCTCTTATCTTGCTAATAAATCTGTGTACCATCTACCTCCATTAGCTGACTGAACACACTGCTCCTTTTCTCTGACATGTCATTCTGTTTGGAATTTATTCTTTTAATTGCCTTTTTTGTAGCAATTGTAGCCCTTTTGACTCTATCCAAGCCATACTGGCCTCTACCTTGTGTCTCAAACATCCTTTCAATGCCTCTTCCCCATATTGGTTGGTTGGTTGGTTGATTGGTTGGTTTGTTGGTTGGTTAGTTGGTTGATTGATTGATTATTTCCTCCCTTTTACTACTATAGATCAAACACAGGCCTTACCTGTACTAGGCATGTGAATACCCCAGCCCCTGTCACTCTCTTTAAATTTGGATGCGCCCACACAGCCCCTCACCTCCCTCCATCTGCACCTTTCCCACACACCCCATCCATCACACACTACATCCATGACACAATGTATTCACTGCCATTCTCCCCTATAAGCATGCAGTTCTCACGGGAATACAGGGTTGGTGTTGCTTCATTCACTGCTGGGTCCCAGCCATTTGAAATGGTGCCGGGCTCCTAGCAGCACTCAATGATCATTACTAGAAAGAATAAATTAACTCAGGCTTAAAGACAAGAAATCCGTGGAACAGTGGCATAGAGTGATTAAGGAAGCAGGAGGGAGGCAGCCTAAAAAAAATCTAAGCCCAGACAATCTGGCCAGTGCATTTTTCTCCTCAAAGAATCACAAAAGATTAATCAAAATAGAGCTAAAGGTGATTTCTATTAAAAATTCCTTCCCCTCCATAACTACCTTCCATACATACTTGCTTTCTCATCTTCTCACATGGATAGAAATCTGTGCCTGGCAGAAAGTGCAATAGAGAATAGATGGGGAGAGGCAAGAAGGGGGGCAAGCAGAGAAATCAGTCCTTGGCTCTTTTAAAATTACACTGATTTGCACAAAAAGTCCCAGAACCTCCTCGAAGAATGCTGGAGACTGAATAAGGGGCAATCAAAAGCAGAACAGCCCAGTTCCATTTTAAAAGTGAGTTCCTTTTGTGCCCATCTGGGTCCCATGATGGTTCAGTACTGCTGAGATGGACTAGGCATTTTTAGGTCCTCAGCACACTGGCTCAGAACCCCTGGAGATCATGTATCCTCTCATTCTACTCTGCAGTAGTAGAGTGACTTCTGGAGACACCACGAGAGGGCCTGAATATCCATCCCACGAATGTGTATTTAATTTCCTGTAAAGATCTGAGAGGAGCTAGCAAAAGCAAAGACTTCTCTGAAGCCCCATATGTCTCCTTTACAGGGCTGCAGCACATTCGGCTGACCACATCCCTGGTGACAGCCATGATGCCCATAGGCGAAAGAATAATGGTAGACATCTTGTCTTCTCCATGTCTCAGCCTTCTTTTAGGAAGGTAGGCCACTACATGCTCATGCTCGTGGCCTGGTAAAGGGGTATTGATTAATAAAGCATGCTTTTCCTAGTCAGAGTGTTTTGTCACACTCGACTTTCCCACTTCTTCCTTTTCTGTGCAGTTGACATGGGCCATTGGCTACTGCATCTAAAAGAGAAAAGTTTATCTTTCTCCTCAGTTTAGTATGTACATATGTGTATCTGTGTATGTATGTGTATGTGTATAAATGCATGCAAATGTGTGGACTGAGTATGTATGTATGTGCATATGTGTATTTATATGCATATATGCATGCATGTGTATATATTTAAGTATTTATAGCCTATGTCTATAATTACATATATACATATGTATGTGTGTATGTATGAATTTAAAGCTATGTATATGTATGTTCTATACATTTATGTGTGCATATATATTTGTTCATATACATGCATATATGTGTGTAAATATATGTGTAAATGTGCATGCAAATGTATATATATGTGTGTACATATATATGTGTCTGCATGTATAGGGTATGTCTGTATTTGTATATGTACATAGGTATGTGTCTATGTATTAATTTATAACTATATACGTGTGTATGTGTACATTTATGTCTTATATGTTTATCTGCATATGTATGTATATATGTTTATATGTGTCTATTTATGTACATATTTGTCCAAAGATGGAACTCAGAGTCTTGCTCATGTTGGACTGCTGCGCTGCCACTGAGCTACATCCCCAGACTGTCCTCCAACTCAAGCAGCAAGCAGTCTTGACAGTAGAGGGATCTAGGACCAGCCAAGAATCTCCTCACAGGTTCTCAGGCTTGCAGAGATGCTTCACCCTGTGACGAGCTCTCTCAACCCTACACAACCAGAATAGCAACATTGTTCATAAATCCTAGCCCATCTGAATGACCTTGTTCACATCTCAGCCACACCCAGCAATGGAGCTTCGAACTCTCTGTGAAGGATCTCTGTCAGTACCAACCAGGGAGGGGAACAAACTGGGAACTAGAATCAGGTTTATAGTCATAGCTCTTACATTAGTGTGCCTACACAAAATCTTTAGCGCCATGATGACTGCCAACTATAACCTCTTATCTTTAGGAAAAGTCTCAATGGATAGAGTGCTTGTCATCCAAGAGTGAGAACCAGAATTGAGAACCCCAGTAGCCATGTAAATGCCAGGTAGGCATGGTAGCCTGCTGCGGATTCTGGTACCTAGAAGCCTAGAAGACAGCAATAGGAATCCCTGGGGAAACTGGCAATCTAGACTAGCCATACTACTGAATTCAGGGTTCAGTTGAAAGACTCCTTCAATGAATAAGATGGAAATCAATCAAAAAAGACACCAGACATCAGCGTCAGGCCTCCACAATGCATGAACATACACATGTACTCATACACAAGAGCGTATATACACACGTGCACACACCACACACCAACACACACACACACACACCAACACACAGCGACACACACATACACACACGCTGGACTCTGACCTTGCCTTCCTTCTTGCACCATTCCAAAGCACACTGGCCTCTGTCTTGCCTCTCAAACACATTCATAAAGATTGTTCCCATCACTTCATTGATAGATGATTGTTTTGACTGATTTTATTATTCTACATAACCATGCAAGAGCCCTGAACCTGTCCTGGCTAGAGGCATGGTTTCTTCCCCTTCCTTTACTCCCCCATTGCCTTTGTTGGTTTTCTCCTTCTCATGAGAACATCAGTTCCATACTACTAGGCATCCCTGATCACTGAAAAACCTAATCCCAGACATCACCCAGGGCAACCTCCACCCTGACAGTCTCACTGAGTCCTCCCTCACAGCACCCAGCACTCAGAGCATCACTCCTGCACACTCGAGCCTGGAACTTTTTACACTCTCCCACATAGCCTACCTCTCCCACATCCCAGCAGTTAGAACTTCGACCACTCAAGCAATGATACTGCTGTTGTAACAATCCATGGAGGGCAAGCAGAAGGACGTATGAACAAGAGACGGGATTCATACCTTCAAGTCTCACCTTGGTGTTGGTCCTCTTATAAGGGTAAAAACCCCCACGGCTTAGTCACATCTCTAACATCACCCCCTGGCACTTGTAATTGAGGATTCAGTTTCTAACACAGGCTTTGTGTTGAAAGACAGCACACCAACTTCATTTCACAGAAAGAATGATTTCCCCTAGGAAGCTGCAAAGCCTTTCTGTGGGATGCTTCCAACCCCTACCCATGGTCCTTTTCATCCCAGGAGCTGGAAGCATGCAACTACCCAGATGGACGATTCTCTGAGAGACATTCGTGCCTGGTGCAGCTTCACACAGGGAAGCTGACACCACGTCTTCAAACATTTTTAATTGCCCTGTCAAGCTGACAATTATAGAACTAATTATTGAGGAGACAATACCAGATACACTGACTGAATCAAGCGTCAACTGAGTTTTTATGTAATTATGCAATTTAATGAATTGAAGGCTACAGTAATGGACTATTGCTGGTTAATTAGGGACTCCCTTTCTGCTAATAATGCCATTTATTTTCGACTCTTGGTATTTATTTTCAGCATCTAAAGCATTGGACACATCTTCCTCTGACACTGACATTTGAGTGTTTTTCCGAGGGCTTGGCTAACAATTGTGTTATTTATAGGCAGCCATCTTCTTCCATTCTCTGGCTGAAGAACTCCAACTGGTTTCTATTTTATTACAAGCATCTCATTTAGTCCCTGTGTCTAATTATCCTGCTACTGGGTAAAGTGCTCATGTGTTTTCTTTCTGGATTGAGATGAAAAGAAAAGTAAGGGATTGTGGCAGAGGATCATTGGCCTGCATTGTATCAAGGTGAACCCGCATTCCTTTGAGCTGTGAGCTTCTCTGTGCCTGGTGCTGAGGATGGAGCCCAGGGCCTCATGCATGCTAGACAACCAACTTACCACTGAGCCACATCCCCAACACTGGAGTCTGTTCTCATTTCTCACCATCTTCTTGATTGCTTGCCTAGCATGTTGTGTTCTCAAACTGTAGAGAAACAGCTTTTAGTCGATCTGGAGTGAGGCTATGGGAGTTTTAATGTGAAGATGCTTTGGGCTGTCCCAAGGAGGACATTGCTGGTCACAGTCGATGAATGGAAATCTGGATGTGGAGAAACATACAGCCACACACAGGATGCCAGGCACGGGCTCAGCTTGCCCAGGGACTTGTCAATTATCTCGTCAACGTGTCTGAGGATGAGAAACTCTGGCACAGAGTATCAATAACCATGAAGTAAGTTGATTTTCACCAGCCCAACTTTAAGGAGGAAAACAAATATTTCACAACATCTAAAACATGATGGAACTGTCAAAAGTATGTGAAGCTGGCGACATAAATCGTGAAACATGAGTCATAGGGATATTTGCTCTTCAGCAGTTAAAAGATTTGGAGAGAATTGAAGAAAATTATGATGGCTGTTCCCTGGGCAGAGCCAGTCTCCAAACCTGGCTGCTCCAGGTGGGTCTTAGACAAAGCTTCTCATTGGTGGAGGATACCAGAGAACATGGTCAAGGCTCTGTAATGCCAAGTTCAGAGGCTTCCCCTGCTATGGTTGTGAGCCTAGCCTTTAATGGCTGAATCATCTCTCCAGCCCAAGTCCCCTCTTTGTAAGATTCGATCATGCTAACTTTCCAGAGGGACATTTTGTGGGTTTTGTGGACCCAGTACCCCATTTCTCACTTGTTTTCTGTCTGTCAGTAGTTAGGACTGGACATGTGGTTTATAGAAACCATGAGATCCAGATCTGGCTAATCTTTGAAGCTGCTCTCTGGCACCATTGAGTAGTCATGTGGGTCTGAGGGATCTCAGAGTTAACCCATGACTGTTAATGAACATCTGTGTAGACCAAACTCTGACTGCTCACCTGGACCTTGGGATGGTAACATCATGGATAATGATAAATCTTTGCTGTCTCAAAGACAAAATTACTCCAAGATGGGTAATCACCACAGGGAAGAAAGAAGGAAGAAGAAGGTGGAAGAGAAGGTCCAGCATTTCTACCCAGGACCCCCTTTTCTCCACTCTTTTTGCTTGGAAGACTGACTTCTCCTTCTCAGTTACCATGTTCAAGCAGAGAACTCTGTTATCCTCAGGCAAGCAAGACACCTTCAATTACATGCCCCAATAACTCCACAAAATGCACCTGCTCACAGCTCCACCCAGCCCTCTCCTTCAGTCCTTGGACTGTGGTGCCTGCTGCTGACTTGCTTTTTCCATTCCCATCTACAACACTCCCCTCTTTCCTCACTCCTCCACACACTCTGCTCGTCACACCATACCTGTGCCTTCTGCCATGCTTCCTCCATCCCCCTTTCCCAGTTCTATCTCCCCAGAGACTCCTAAAGATCTGAGGGGCCTCTTTCCTCATGATTCCAGCACCCCACTCTCCATTAAGATAGTTTACTTTGATTGTTGCTATAGTGACTAAACTTTTTTTTAAAAAGTCTTATTTATTTATGTATATGAGTACTCTGTCTTCCTGAGGGCATCAGATCCCACTAGAGATAGTTCTGAGCCACTGTGTGATGCTGGGAATTGAACTCACGACATCCAGAAGAGCAGCTAGTGTTTTCAGAGCAGCTCTGAACCATCTCACCAATCCCATAATTCAACTTCGCATGTGTCATCCTTTACCAATTACCATCAATGTTCATGGCATGTCCTTAAAGTGAGATATTATTAACTCATTCCTACACATGAGGGAACTAAGATTAGACAACCTTGGTCTATGGCTCAAAGGAGAGTAGACAAAAACAAAAAAACAAAAACAAACAAACAAAACAAGAAACATACAAACAAACAAAAAACCAGTTCCATCAGGATGGGACTCTGTTTCTGCCATGCTGGCCACAAAGCTTTGTTACTGAGTGAGTTGCTGCCACACCATCTGTCCTGCCTCCCACACCAGAAAAACAGTTCCTTAAAGATGGAGTATATATCTTTATCTTGGTGTTTCCAGTAGCCAGGAATGCCATCTGAGCATCCAGGAGTGTTGGACTGGCTTAATTAGTAAGAGGGCTCTTAGAGCCTCACTCCTCTTTTAGAGCATTAAAAACTTTTTTTTTCCATAAAGGATGGGGCTGAGACTCCATCAACGCTCAGATGCTATTATGCCGAAACTCTAACGAGCTCCCTCCAGCTCATAAACTCCAAAAAATAAGTGACTCATCTGTTTCTGTCCTTGCACCAGTCGTTTCCCATCTAGAAAGAGCTCTATCATGCACCGCTCGCATTGTCCAAGGAGAGATGCCAAGTGAACCAAGCTTAAGGAAATCACTTTCTCCGCCTTCATTGCTTTCCGTGTCAGATGTCTCAGTCAATGGAATAAATGAGACACAGAGTTGCAGGTAACCCAGCCCTCCTCTTCACACCAGCTCCTGCTTAAAGTGTGTGTGTGTGTTGACAATTTTGGAGTTTTGGCTTCTTTAAAAACACAGAAATAGTATGTGTTTTCATTTTAATCCCAGGTGTGGGATATGGGGCTGCTTCAGATTGTCCACAGCACCTGACTAGAATTTGCCTCGTGCTCTAACAGGGAGATGATTTTGCCATCAGATAGGTTCTGTGATTGTGTGATATTTGGAATTCCAGGGACTTTTCAGAGGATATGTAAATGCTAGGGCCACCAAAAAGCAGGTGGGTGGTTGGGTGCTGTTGGGTGCTGTTGGTCACGGTTTGTTAAGCAGTCGTGCACAAAGAAGAAAGAAGAAGAAATTAGACAGCTTGACAGTGAAGGTTAGGCTTGCCCCAAGGAACTCAACACTCTCATCAAGCAGGAAATAATCCAATGATAACATCACCCCCTTTCCTTTCCACCCTTTTAGGGTGGGAACAAAAGGTAGAGAAGGGTGGAAGTAAAAAGAACCCAAAAAGTAGCTAAAGACAAGCTATGTTGCGTGTGTAAGTGCGTGTGCGTGTGTGTGCGCACGCACTCGTGTGTGTGCGAGTGCATGTGTGCATGTGCGTGTACATGTGTGTGTGTGCGTGAAGAAAAAGGGGGAAACTTTATGACAAAGGTAGGAAAGAAGCAAAGTTGGCAAAACTGGCTAGATTGGCACTATCTTCTCCAACATTGGACTCAAAGTTGGTCTAATTAGCTGGGCTGAGACCAGAAGAGATTCCTGCAGGGCTTGCTCCCTCTTGGAACTGTGTTAGCATACCATCTGGAAGACTGTGGCAGTCGAAGGATATTTAATAACCTAACTGGATCAAGGTACAAGGCATCCTGGGGTGCAGCAGTCCTGGACACTGAGAAGTAGGAAGCTGGGGTGGGTGTGGTGTGAACATTAGAACACTCTACATGACAGAAACAACTCAGGGGAGGAAAGAGCCCTTCAGCTCACACCTCCAGAGGGTTTCATGATGGCAGGGGAGGCCTGGCAAGAAAAGTGTGTGACTATAGTGGTTCCCACCACAGCAGGCCAGGAAGCAGAGAGCATGGTGAGAATTCGAGTCCCTACCACATCTTCAGAGGTCAGAGTGTTACCACCATCCTGTGGAAACCTTCCTTCAGTGTCATGGACAAAGACCACGACTTGTTTATATGCCAGTCAGGTCTGACCTCCTGAATGTTCCACAGCCTCCCAACATAGTGCCATCTGCTGGAAAATACCCAGTCCAACCAGGAGCCAGAGGGAGACATCTCAGATTCAACCTATAACTGAGAAATACTTTCCTAGGGCTTCTGCCCCAGGACAAACACAATGGTGGTCGTATGCATAGCGCCTGGTATCCTGTCACGGTCAGCTCTGCCTACAGTGGTCCAGATTCACCCCGCCTGCAGTAACAAGGGGTAGAAGCAGCAGAGGGCCAAGTGGCAGATGCCAATCAAAGTTTGATATGTGGGAAGATGGCAACTTCTATCCATCCATAGCAAGCCTTGAGCAAATGGCTAAAAAATAATAAATAAAACCCTCTATCCTAGAGAGAACGTAGTTGTGAGAACCCAGAGGGAATTTTAGAATCAAAAGCACATGGGTGGAAGGGCACACTAGCAGTGCAGGTTCAATGCACAAGTAAGGACGTAGGGGAGAAAATGAGATGTGTATGGCTCCACAGTGCTAAGGAAAGCAGAGCACAGTGTAAGGTCCAGTACCTATAGTGGACTCAGATGCAACCGGACTCAGGTGGCCCAGGGGACTCTGGAGATCCCAGCACAGATCTCAGCTAAAGGAACGTAAAGGAACAGCTGCTAGCCAACCACAGCCCACCATTGCCACATATTGCTCCAGTCCCAACACTGCTAGGTCTTCCAGTGTTTCAAGAGAAGCCAAAAACCCAGCGTGTGTGTTAAATCCCACACAACTGAAATGTTGGCAGTGTTTCCACATATTTTAAGATACTTTACAGACCAAACAAGACTGTCTGACGGCTGAATGTAAATGTTCAGCCTCCTTGCTTGAAATGACTGCAACACTGAGCTCCTCCGGCAGGACGGCATGATGGCTCCATGGTGACAGTGCGACAACAGTAATTTCAAACATGATTTCCTCTGGCTACCAAGAATTGCACTATATAGGAAACTGGAGAGTGTCTTAGATATAAATACAGATACATAGAACGATAGATGACAGGTGCAAGCAAGCAAGAAAACAAGAAAGCAAGAAAGGAACAAAGAAAGAAAAGTGGGTGGGTGGGTAGATGGAGAGACAGATGGCAGATAGATGATAGAAACACAGATAGGTTGATGGATAGATAGATAGATAGATAGATAGATAACAAATGCTAATATAAGGAGATTCCAAAAGGCCCTGCTCATCTCCTCACCCATCACACTCCTATGCCCCATCAGCCTCCATGGAGCATCCTGTAAGCAACGGTCACTGAGAAAGAGCAGGTAGTTGCTCTCTCACCCCGGCCTTTGTGATGAGGTCACTAAGATGTTCTCCACACTCTCCCAGAGTTCCTTGACAGGACAAGGCTCTGCTCGCTCCCTCTTGATTATCAGTACATTCTTCACTAGCTCCCTCACTTCTCTACCTCATAACCCCAGTTCTCCAACAAGCTCTCTAGAATCATCTCCTAGATGAATAATATGACTCCTCTCCTGCACCATGGTCTGCTCCTCAGAAAACCAAACCAAGGCAGTATTCTGAGCCAATGACAGTGTAGGGGATGTAGAGATGCTCTGAAAACAAGGTACCCACAAGTTTCTGGTAATCCTGCAAACTCTGGGCTTTAACAAATCTTCCAGAATATCACTGTCTCTCTGTTTCTCTTTCTCTCTCTCTCTCTCTCTCTCTCTCTCTCTCTCTCTCTCTCTCTCTCTCTCTCTCTCTCTGTCTCTCTCTCTCTGTCTCTGTCTCTCTCTGTATGTGTCTCTGTGTGTGTCTCTCTCTGTGTCTCTGTGTCTCTGTCTGTCTCTGCCTCTCTCTCTCTCTCTCTCTCTCTCTCTCTCTCTCTCTCTCTGCCTCTCTCTCTCTGTCTTTATATCTGTGTTCTCTATGTGTCTCTGTGTATCTCTTTTGTCTTCCTGTCTTTGTGTATTGCTCACTATCTCCTTCAATATTTCTCTTCTCCTCTTCTTCCTCCTCCTCTTCTTCTTTCTTCTCCCCTCATTCCCTCCCTACCTCCTTTCCTCCTCCCTCTAACCCTCTTCTGAGTCATTGGCCTGTATTATAAATAAATAAGTTTTTCTGCTCTCTATCAAGAAGTTAATGATACGTAAATGAAGCCCTGAGTATATACAGGAAGACTCTGCTCAAAAGTACCTGAAGCAGTTCCCTTCATGGCGGTTCAAACGCTAGTGTGCAAACACCCTTTCTTCAGTGTGGTGAACAGAGTGTCTTCTATTCTGAGGTTCATTTCTCTTGAGTCACCTTTGTCACTTGGCCACTTACCTGAATACAACTGATCCACAAAGAATTTTTTAAAACTCCTCAGCAAGCCAGAATTCTCCCATGAATTCACACTCTCCTCTACCCATATGAAAACAGCTGTGCTTACATGCAGTGTACAGAAATGTACATCAATGTAATGCTACAGCAGGTTCAAGGGTGTACAACATCTGCACTCATGGAACTACTATACAGCACTGACAAGGATATGCTACTCCAGCACTACTCGTGAATGTAATAGTACAGCAGCTAATACCTAAACATGTCCATGTGTAGTTATATCCATGTATATCCTATTTGGTAATTCTGTGACTTAGATGTTATTCATTCTTAAATCCTATTTCAGTGTTACCTTGGTGTGTGTTTCTGTAATAGTTTATGTAAATATGGCTGTTTGCCTACAGTGTGTTTGGACGTGCTTTTAAAATGTGTGTGTGTATGTGTGTGTGTGAGTGTGTGTGTGTGTGTGAGTGTGTGTGTGTGTGTTCTATTACTTATCTATCATCTATCTAACTATCATCTATATATCTGTCATCTATCTCCCTTCTCTCCCTGATCCCTCCTCTGAGTCACTGGTGTTTAATACTATCTTCTAAGATTTCTTCTTCTGTTCTCTGTGTCAAGGAATGAATGGTACACAAATGGCATGTGGCAGCATGCAACCTCATTCACCATGTACCCATTCCAGAGCAGAGTCTGGCACATGGACCTTCCACCAAACTGATGCTTAGAGGTGCTGCATTTACCACACCTTCTTCCTCATACACAGCAGAGGGAAAGCTCCAGGATGAATTTCCTTTTAAGGATTGAGAGCAACTGGGGTACCCAGCACTGGATGGAAGCGATTCTGCAAACAAACCTGGGGAACGTAATGATGATAACCTTTCTGGGGGCCAGGAGAGAAGACAAAGTTTTCCATTTCCAAATACACAAGAAAGTATTCCCAGGAAGATGGAGGCCTTCCTCCTCCCTCCTCTGTCCACCTTCCACCTCTGAAGACCCATCAAACCTTCCAAAGCACAGTAGGTCTGCCTTGCACAAGAAAGTTAGTTCCCCATGTCAGTGTCCAAGCCAGGCACAAGTTGGTCTTCTGGACAATGGCACATATCTCCCTAAATTGACTTCCTTATTCTTCAACTTCTCTCTTTTTATGTGCATCAATGCAATGCAAGTATCAGGGTTGTTAATGTAGGAGAGAGCAACTAGGGGTTGTGGCATCTACCTATTGCGGGAGCATCAGAGGCTGAGATGAGCCTGATGGTCCTTCAGGAATAATTCAGGAGGATATGAGATAGAGTATACAGTAGTGTCAATGCAACCCAGGAAGTGAATGTGAAGCAGGCTAATGGAAGTGGGATGATGTATGCCTGGCCATTCCGTTCATCTAGAATTCCATGAGTAGAGAAAGGATATCCTGAGCCGAGTTGCAGATTGTGGCTCAGCACAGTGGAGCATTGCCTCAGACCAGAGTTTGCAAACAAGACTAAGTATTGGAACCTCTAAGGAAGATAAAAAACCTGTATTCATTTCCAAGCTTCTCACTGGACAACCTGGAACAGGAACACAGTTCATGATATTTGATTCTTCTTGGTAATTGGAAAGTGGCTGGTCCATGGGCCAGTTTGGGAATCATTTCCTGTGACATATCCTAGACTTCCTACCAACCTTGATCTCCCAAGTTGAATCATTACATGGTCTTACACTAGCATACACTATGTAAAATTGTTTTGTGTGGGTAAAATTCACAGTATAACATGGAAAAGTATAATAGAAGGTTCTGATCTTGGAAGCTGAAATCTCACTAATAAAACCCATCTTATTGAACAAAACCACTGGGTTCCAAGCAAGGGTACTTACTGACTTGTGAAAACTTTTCTTTAAATAAAATCAAAGTCCCATCTTTTCCAGCAAAGTTAAGAAAATATAATTTGGAAATCCTCATTTTAAAAAAAATAGGTTGAAATGGGCAATAAATATAACAGTTGTTAATTTCCATGTCTGGTGAACCTCTGTGGAGTAGACAAGAGATCCAGGGTGACATGAGGGCTGGAAGACATGAGACAACAGAACAGCTTTTCACAGGATATGGATCACTTACAATTATCAAAAAAGATGACATGATGAAAACACAGGTGACTAGTGTGAAGCTCTGAACACAGAAAGCAAAGGAATTAAACTATAGACATATGACCAAAACAGTGCACCCCCAAGTTAGGAACTGGAATGGAGTACCCCAAGACTTACTCTTGTCTTGATCCTCATACTAGTTTGGAGAGAGTTCATCCTGTGTTCCCAAACTGATCAATTAGCATAAAACTATCCCTAGGTTGCTAGGATCCCTGGAAAACCTGAAATAGAAAATATTCATGGGCAAGAAAGATGTACTCTCACACCTGACCACACAGGAGTCCCATAGGTAAGTGTCACTAAAGAAGTTCTCAATCCAACAATTTTAAAATGGCCAGCAGTGCATCATGGGAAAAGTGTCTACCATTAGTGGACATTAGACCCAGTAAGATTGTAAGCCTGGAAATGTTAGACCATGAATCTATGCAGCAGAAATCATGCCATGTAAGAGTCCATGTAGCATCCCAGTATGTGTATACCACATAAAACTAGAGCTATTTAGGTAAGTCAGAGAAATCCTGAGATATCTCCAAGATACCTGGATATCCCTAGAACACAGGTAGACTACTGCCATAACAAGACCTAGGGATGTGCCAGTTCTCATAGCTAGCTTTCTCCTGCCCTTTTCTCTTCCTCTTTCCTCACAAAAGGACATGTTAGCCCTTCCCTGCCCACAGGACCTTAAACAAATGTGCTGTCCCACGGGGAGTATTAAGCCCTCGATGCAAATATGACAATGCTTCAGCCATCTCATAGTTGAGAGAGCTACCAAGTGACAACAACAGGGTGGGTAACATATACCACAGGGACACACTGAACAAAGGATTGACTCACACCAGAGGTAGGACAGAAAGGGATGTCATGGGAGTTGTTTGTGCTATTTGAAGCATCATGCATTTTAAAACTTACCAATTGCTGATTTCTGAAAGTTTCCATTTAATATTGGCAGTAACAGCAAGTAATTGTGAACACATAAAGTCGGACTTTTAAGTGCTACTTTACTGGTGATTGTTCTTCAGCCCAGGACTTAGTGATGCTTTCCTCAGTGTCCAGCAGCTACATCAGTTGGGAGAAGTCCCATGACCTCTGGCTGCTGTTTCCTTATCTGCCAAGTGGAGCAGTACTATTCTGTGCTCTTCAGTGGGTCACAGGAAGTCCTGTGGGCTGCCTCAGTGGGACACCTTTGAACTCTATCTTCTAGTACAGCCCAGCTATGGTGCTACAGGCCAGAATCTTGAGAGATGCTGAGAGCACAAAGTCCTTTTCCTCTCCCCAAGGTGTGACCCTCTCCTGCAGCTCCCACTGTGTGGCCCAGTCCTGACTACTAGCTCCCTCGCCACCATTATCCCCAGTAATGCTTTCTACTGAGGATGCTGGTGGCTTCCCACGAACAAACCCCTTGTCCCTTTAAACGATGTGTACAGTCTTCATATATTGAGGCCTGCATTTACCCTCACAGGCAACTGTTCAACCTAACTGATTAGACCCATTGGAATAAGACTAGACTCCATGCCAAAGGAAACAAACCTTAGGAAACTCCATGTCAAAAGAAAAGAGTATCTGCTCATATTTTTAAGCCTCACTTTGTCTGTTTTTTGCATCTGAAAAATGACCATAAATATATCATATCTCCTAATCCCAAAGGAAAACTTTGAGAGTTTTAAGGTCCCTGAAACTCACCCCAATTAATATGGAATACTCCTTGCTAGAAAGCAATCCCAGTAGGCATGCCATGGCCCAAAGGACCCTGTCCCCTGTGAGTTGGCGTTCTGCCAGAACCCGAGGTCAAGGAAAGAGAGGAAGAAATTGAAGCTTTTTTAAAAAAACAGGAAATTTGACAAATTGAAGATTCTTAATTCTTCATTGTGGAGAGAAAATTGGGATATAAATTATTTATCGTATTTCAAATTTACTGACCAAAGCAGTTTGGAAACTTTTGGTTCTTTCTGGAAATAACTAACCTTCTTAATGTTATAAACTTGCTAAAGTGTTTCCTTCTAAGCAATAGAATAGGAAAATAAGCAATAGAATCATTAAGAGCTGAGAGGGTTGGAATCCAAACCCCTTATTCTGGGATTTGGAGTTGGGGTGGGGATAGAAGTTAATCCCTGCCTTAGTCTTTATGGGATATATCTTACTTAGAAAAAATGGGTATAGGGCCAAGACACACGCCCTACTTCAAACCAGGAGGAACCCAGGAGGACCCCAAACTGATTGGCTGTGTCTGGTAGAAGACACTGATTGAAAGGGAATGTCAGAGTGAAGGTCATTGCTCAGACTTTCACTAGAAACCCTTGACCTTTTGCTGCATTGGAGGGAGAGCACTAAGTTGTGCTAAATTTGTGCTAAGTTTGTCTTTTTCCAAGTTCTGGTTCATCAGAGAAGACAGGGCAGGACAAAGCAGAGATAACCAGCATGACATCAATACACACACTGGCCCCTCCCCATTCTTCCCATTGTGCCAGTGTCTCTGTTGAAAAGCCGCTGGGAGGGATCTGTACAGAAAGACCTGTGAGGTTAGCCCCAAACAGGTGACATCTGCTCTTCCACCTGTGAACCTACATGGCCACCATCTTGAACTAGCTTTTATAAACAAGCTCAAGTGGGTTCTTAAATCCAGAAGTAAGCCTGTCAATGAAGAGAACTCCTCAGGGTTTTGTTTTGTTTCGTTTTGTTTTTTTCCATTTGCCTGGGCTCACCACCTCAGACTGGGCACTTTTAGTCAGTCGAGGATTACTGAGCTCACAATTATGGAGAGTGGGAAGTCCAAGAGCACAGACAGCACGTAGTAAACATTCTTCTTACTGTAAGACTGAGCAGGGGCCTAGCTTGGGTTTCCTTCTACTTCTAAAGGGCCCTCAGTCTAGTTTCAATCACCTCCCAAACTGTATCCAAGCCCATCGGCATATAAACTGGAAAATTAAGTTACTAACACCTGAATTCTTGGGAACAGTGCAAACCTCAGTGGAAACCTCCTATTTAGCACTATTGAGAGAGAAAAAAACAAAACAAAACAAAAATAACAAAACAAACAAACGAATAAGACCCAGCCCTCTGGCAAGATAAGTGGGTTTATTTATACAAGGCAAGACAGGATTGAACAGGAGTCCTCAGTTCAGATAGTATAGAGTCATGCAGGCTGTGTGGCCAGACTCAAACAGCAGTGTTCTCAGAAAGCTACCATGTTGGTCTCCAAAACCATTTGTGACTGT
Source organism: Grammomys surdaster (assembly GCF_004785775.1). NCBI lineage: Eukaryota > Metazoa > Chordata > Mammalia > Rodentia > Muridae > Grammomys > Grammomys surdaster. The sequence goes on from NW_021604600.1 coordinate 6,009,319, forward strand.
GGACCCCTTACCCTGCTATACACTGATCCCCACCAAGAAGTCTAGATGCGCCTAACCCCCTAATCCAACCCTTGGAGAAAAGAGATTTAAAGGGGATAAAACCTGGGTTGGCCCTTCTTTGCACCACAACTGGAAGAGCCTGATTGGCAGACAAGAGCTCTGCTCTTCAGAGTACTCCATTAGAGCTACCATGGAAAGAAAACACACATCTGACGTGTGTATCTCTTAGGGTTCGGGGTGTCTCTTATTGAGATGCAAGCAGATCTCCTCTAACAGCTGTCTCAAAGCTGGGGCAAGAAGAGATGGAAGCATGAATAACCCCAGGGGAATTCAAATTTGGAATATCATTATTTTCAAACTTTCATAATTTTGTTGTTTTATTTTATAATTAGTACTATTTGGAAATGGAGAGACAGCTCCGTGTTTCGGAAAGTATAGTATTCTTGCAGAGAAACTGGTTCTGAACCCAGCGGATACAACCTGCAGCTCACAACAGTATGTAACTCTAGCTCCAGGGATGCAAAGCCCTCTTCTGACCTGCACTTACCTGTACATGTACCCACACAAAGACATACAAATATACACAGAACTAAGAATAATAAAATAAAACTTGAAAAATAAATGTGGTAACATTTACATAAAGGTCTTTTAAAAAGCTGGCAGCCTTGTGAAAACATGTAACAAAAGGGAGTTTCCTTCCTGTCCTGCTCGGAGTGGAAGTCATCCACAGCAGCCATGCTTCACCTCTTCCAGCCAGAGAGCAAAGATGCAGCCCACAGGGTTAGAACCATAGAGCATCCTCAGGAGACAGACAGCCAAGCATCAGATCAGACTCCTACAACAGGAAACTGACTGCCAAAGCCCTCAAAACAAAGGACCCTGTGGGAGCCTCTGGCCAACAAAGAGGGTCCCAGGCAGGGCGTGTTCTCTCAGATATGGCTTCCAAGTAGAAGCACAAATAGCAGGAAAGTGACATCATCGAATCACAAACTGAGACAGTAAGCCATTCCCAACAAAGAAACTGAGCGTACTTTCCACATGTGAGTTTCCCACAGCTGAACTTCCAGATCTCAGTTTCCACTGCGGCATTTTGATTTGATGGGCTAAACATCAGTCTCCTCTGTGGGGGATGGCTAGCCTAGCTGTTCTCACGGACATAGTTGGGCTGCTCTTCTGTTCTCTTTCTGTCAAGGGGATGATGGAGCAGCCTGTCCCCCAGACAAGGAGCCTCGCTTAAAAGACCCATTATCCAGGCTCGTCCCTTTTGGGGTCCACTTGGGTCCTCTGGGTTCACTTGGGACAAAGAGTGTGTTTGTTGTCTAACTCTGTTCAATTTGGAAGTCATTTATACAGACCGAGATGAACTATCCTGAGTGGATCCCACATATAAACATAAAATTCACTCCTCCATAATGGCCACCTGACACTCAGCCTCAGGAGAAGTCTGTGCTTCATGTCTCATGAGCATGCACGCTGAATCCCACAGCACAGCAGCAGTGTGGGACTTCCCACCTGTGGCATCACACTGACACACAAAAAGCCTCTGGGCTTCTAGTCTTGGATTAGAAGTGGTCAGCCTACATACATACTACAAACTTGAATGTGGTGTACACACACGCACACACACACACACAACTATTTCAAGTGATTTGCTGTTGAAAGGTATTTATATCATGGCACTAGGATATTTTCTGGATTTTTCTTTTAATCTCATATTTATATGCAATATGTTGTAGTCATATCCCATATCGCCCTCCCCCAGAGGGAGGTAATAGACCTGGAGTTGGGACACATACTATTTTCTATATTGAAGACTGTGCCCTTATGAATGTATCTTTATGTACCAAAGCACACACACACACACACACACACACACACACACACACACACACATATATATATCTTGCTGGTTTCTGCTTGACTTAGTCAGTTCCTGCACAAGGTGCAAGATGACCCTATTAACATGACTTTTTCTTGCTTAACTGAGCTTTGGAACTTTGTGTCTTTCAAGGAAAAGTTCCCAAGTGTACTGACATAAATAGCTACTCATGGCTACTCCCAGTATCCCATTACTCTATGTTCCATGTGTGTGCAATATATGTGCACATGTGTACATGGAGGCCAGAGGATACCTGTGGGTGTCAATCCTCAGGTACTTTCTACCTCTTGTTTGAGATAGAGCCTCTCAGTGACTTGAAATTCAAATAGGCTAGGCAAGCTGCCCAGTGAGTGCCTGGAATGCTCTTGTCTTGTATGTTCACACACATACACACGCACACACACGCACACACACACTGAACACTTTACCAACCAAGCCATCGTCTTTCCCCCACTTCTTTCATTCTCAGTAGCTGTAAAATCTATAGTGCTTCTCTACTCCCTTGATCCTTAATACTGGTAGCACCCACCCTCTCTCATGTGCCTATGGATGCATAGTTTTCCTTGGGTCTGGGAAATTACTTGCCATTATTTCTGCCAATGTTCTCTCCATCCTTAGGGCATTCTAATTAAGCATATCTTAGGCTGCCATTTCCCATCTAGTTTTCCTACTATTTCCTTTCTGGTTGTCATTTTGCATAGTTTTTATTGCTGCATCTTCACATTCGTCTAGCTTTTCTACTAATGTATCTCATCTTCTCTTAAGTCTGTCCTGGCCGTATGCATTTTCCAAATCAGTTAGTGGAGTTTCTCTCCAGAATACAATTTGGGTCTTTTGTAAAGTTACCAGGTTCACTAAATATAAGTACAGGACACCCAATTAAATGCAAATTTCAGGTAAAAGCTGAATAATTTATGAAGCCTGTCTATCTCTGCAACATTTGAGATGTACTTAGAAAAATCTACTGTTTTATATGAAATTCAAAACTAACGTAACACATTTAATTGTGCTTGGAAAACTTGGTCTTCCTGTGTCCTCTGTCTGTCCAGAGCACACAGCTTGTCTTGTATAGATAGACTCTCCTCAATCACCATAACCCCACTGCCCTCACCTGGCACTTCAATCATGGTGGTTCTCGGTCAATTTAGTTGATGTATCTTTCCCCTCGTTTCAGGTTAGTTTCCTAGTCCTTCACATGCCAGGTCACTATTTTGTCGAATGTGTGCTAAATTTTACCTTTGTTGGTATTTCTACATTTCTCTAAGTAGTCTGCTCTGGGATGCAGCAAGCTGACTGAGAATGGATGACCCTGGCAAACCCCCATCTCATGCTGGATCACTGAACACTCACTCCACCTCCTGTCACCCCTCACCCAGCACCCTGAGACTCTTCTAACTTTCCCAAATGCTTCTTCTTCCTCTACCTCAGGAGGTTTCTTGGCACATGTTTTTATTATTACTTCACCAGAGACTTGAGTGCAGCTCTCTACTCACCTCTCTACCTACCTACCTACTTATCTATCTATCTATCTATCTATCTATCTATCTATTATCTATCTATCTATCTATCTATCTATCTATCTACCATCTATATACCTATCTATATACCTCATCTATCTATCTACTGTCTATCATCTATTTACCTGTCGTCTATCTATCTACTATCATCTATCTACCTATCTATCTATCTTCCTATCATTTATCTATCTCTGAAATGAATACCCCCTCAACTTCACCTCATCTCAGAGAGTCCATAACCTCTTCCCAGGTTCCCTTCTCTGCTGTGATCCATAAAGGCACAGGAAGGAGCCTGTGTCCTTCTGCTCAATCTTGACAGCTCACATGATGTCAGCATGTGTGATCCTTTTCTCTGGGATCACACAAGACCCTCATCCTATAAGCACTGAAGAGGTGTGCTGTGTCATAGATAAAGCAAGAATCACTTGGACTCTAGAGATTTGGATGCATCAGAAGCAACCTTATTCAGAGACTCACTAGAGACTTCAGGAATTAGAGGTTTGAAGATTATCTAAATTGGACTTGAACTCACTGTGCCCTGGTCAGCTAAGGGTCACCACACAGGGGACACCTCATCTCTCTCACACAAAAGAACAGGAGAAAGCTTCTGGGAATATGGTACAGGGAGGAGGAAGCATGATGGGTGCTTCAGGAGGCTCCAGTGCACTGTGTGTAATAAAATTTGTGTACAGAAATTCCAGCATCAGAGCTATGAGGGGTTCTGACAGGCAGTCAATAAACCTGATGAGATGGAAACATCCATCTATCCTCAAAGGCCACAGGGATGAATGGCAGATGAGAAGGGGAGGGAGGTTGCAATTGGTCCCTTGAGAACTGTAGATTTGTTGATCAGAGTTCTGTCTCTTTCATAATCTCTACACCCTGACTGTCCTCTGGAGATTCCTCCCCTATTGTTGGCCACATGGTTCTGGAGAAGCTGGCCAAGGTATAGCTAGCTTCTAGGTGTCAGCACATAGATCAAGCCAGCCCTACAAGGGCCCAAGCAGAGACTTTGTCTGGAACTTTGAAAAAACATACATTTTTCCAGAGATCACCAAGTTGGTAGCCATAAATCTGCCAGCATAGTCAACCAAGTAGCCACTTAATGGTAGAAATCTCTCCAACACCAAGATCAGCACAGAAGAAAGCTAAACCAAAGGGCATGGCAGACACCCACAGACTTTAAAAACCTAGTCACACCTGAATGCAGAACTGTCCAAGTGTTTTGTTTTAGTGAAGCAATGACAGACCTTTGATTTCACCTTAACTACATCTAACTTCTACCACTAGACACTGGCTTACATGTAATTCAAATGTGCACCTCCCAGACTCAATTCTTAAGGAAGAAACTAAAACTTTGCAACTGGAAGTGCCCCCTCTCTGGAGGGACTCACTCTTGAAGTTGCTACTACAGTATTTATTTTAGTGCTACAATAGCTAAGTGATGGACTCAGTCTGGGCACCCATCAACAGAGGATAAAGGAAATGACGTGTAAATACAGAAAGGAGTTGTATTCAGCAAAAAGACAAATGGGATTGTGTCATTTGCAGGAGAATGGATGAAACTGGAGACAGAAGTCCAACGGTGAGATACACTCACCATCCTTCCTGGCTTGGCTTCTCCAGTTCTCTCCCTACTCAAGGCTAGTAGAGAACAGTAATTTTTGGAATTAGAGTTGGTGCCTTCTAGGGGTTTGTACCTCTAGGACACAGGACTGGGTGGAGAGGGCACAGGTAGTCAGTATGAATTGCTCTGAGCTGAACAGAAGGAAGGGCCAGTCTGGGCACCTGTGTAAGACAGAGCCATGCATGCAGCATCACACAGGTTCGAGAGCTGGTCTCCAGTGATCCAGGAGCACAGTAAATGTCACACTATGTTATTAACCTAAAATCAAATTAAATCTGACTTTAATCCTCTGGTTCCTCCAGGCTGGAGGGAAATTCAATCTTGGTATTATTGTGTCTCTTCTCCCATGGTGTGTATAGGTTCCTGAGGGGCTGACAGAATAACAAGAAAATGTCCTTGAGAGGGTGGCTTGTGCCAATGTCTGTGCCAAACCAGTCTGGGTAGTGGGGCATAGGATGGAAAGTGCCCTGAAAAGTCATGAGGAAGCAGAAGTATGAACTGTAAACTCTTAAAAAGGTTGGGGCTGTGATGCAGGGCTGGGGAGGGGCCAGTGCAAGGAATAGTTCCAGAACAATGATTTCATTTGCACAATTTACCACTAGAACATATCTGGGGATAAGTGTTTTGTCAACCACTCACATAACCAACCATACAGTCACTCCACATGTAAGCCATGAAGTGGCTTACACTTAATGTTAGAGTGAGGACATTATGTGTCTGTATGTCTGTACATGCATGTATACATGTTTATGTGTATATATGTATGCATGTGTCTATGTACATATGTGCATGTATATCCACATGTGAACAATGGCCAGATGTTGACATCAGAGTCTTTCTCAACCACTCTCTACCCTAATTTTTTTGAAGCAAAGACTTTCATTGAGTCTATAATTGTCAGTTTGAATAGAATACCTGGCTAAAAAGCTCTCCTTTCCTCCCATTCCCCTGCTCCAGCCCCAATGCTGGCATTACAGGTACACCACTGAGCCTGAGTGCTTGAGATCTGAACTTTCTTGGCAAGTGCTTTACCCACTGAACCATATCCTAGGCCCCTAAAAGCAGAGCATCTTTTACTAAATACAGATTTAATCCCTGCTCAAAGGAACCTGCTTGTCAGCCAGAAAATGACAAGAAGAAAATAATCAACTTTTCCGAAATGTCTATGGCTACAGGGTGGGAAACAAGAGAGAGTAGTTAGGAGGCAGGGGCAGCTTTACTGACATAACAGGCAAGGGTGTGAAGGTCAGACAGGAAGCAAGCCAGCAAAGTACCCTAGCAAGTGTCCAGGCCACAAGAATGATCACACAGCAAGAAGGACTTTGGCTATGTATATCTGTTTCCAGTGGCAGCCACAGCCTTCAGCAAACTCTGAAGTGGAGCTCAAATCCATGGGCTTTAAGGATGACCGCCTGGGCTGTGGCGATTCTATACTTAGAGAAGGGAGGAGATGTCAGGGGCAGCCCTGCTTATACACTGAAGGCCTAAAATCAGCCATAGGCCTAAAATCAGCAATAGGCCTGTCACATATGTATGCTAATACAAAGTCTTGGGTCTCAGTGGAAAACATTGAAACAGATGGCTATAAGCTATTGTAAACAGGCAGCTTTTGTGAAAATTTACCAGCCTGAGTAGTCATAGACCTTGTAAATAGGTAGCCCTGGCAGATAATACCAACTTAGATAAAAACAAGTGAATCATAGGCAGAGCCATAATGACCTGTCCCCTGAACCTTCACCCAGCCAATATTCTGTTCTGAAAGATATCTGTACCCCCCCCAACACTCACGCTCCAGTGTCATCCCCTTCCCCTTGCCTTTCTGTGTTTATAACCCCTATGTGAATAAGTAAAAATTACAATTTGATTTAAAAATAAATAAATAAATAAATAAATAAATAAATAAATAAATAAATAAATAAATAGAATGACTGCCTGGGCTGGGAGAATGGATCAGTCAGTAAATGTCTGCCACACAAGCATGAGAGCCTGAGTTCAGATGCCCCAGAGTCCATAGAAAAGGCAAGGCTGGTGGCAAGTGTATAAACTCAGTATTAAGGGAACAGAGACAGGTGGACCCATGAAGCCCACAGCCAGTCTAGATGAATTGGTGACCTGGTCTCTGGAAGTAAGGCTGAAAGAAGCTAGAGAGATAGCCCAAATGTTAAGAGTTCTTTTCCAGAAGATCAAGTCCAGTTCCCAGATCCTACATGGGGCTCACAACCATCTGTAACTCCAGTTTCAGAGGGGCAAATGTCCTCTTCTGACCTCAGACATCAGACACTCACATTGTACACATGTATACGTATGGGTAAAACACCCATACACATTAAATAAAAATAAACAAATTTAAAACATAAATGTGTAAAGCAATTAAGGAAAGACAAAAAAATCAACCTTGGGTCTACACAGGCAAACACACATACACTAACATCCACATATATCACATTCAACATATACACAGGGCACAAAGAACAAAAATGATGTGATGTAAACTAAAGGAATGACACATCCAGCTTGCCAACATATACCTGTTCTCAAGGTCAGACTGTCATCTTCCAGTTAACTAACTCCAAGACTGTCAAGTGCCTTAGAACCTACATAAAAGACAAGGCAGTATGGTGCATGTCTATATACTTAGTATGCTGAGAACTGAGACAAGTGTATCAGTCTCAGGATGCTAGGATCTCTGCATGACACCCCATCTTTGCAAGTACTTCTTCTGGTTCTTCTACATCTCCACTCTCTGATGTCACCCCTGAGACAGACAGACAATCTCCTGATCTCCAAGCAGGTACAACTCAAAATGTCACACAGTAGGGCAGCTGGAGCAAGGGGAGAACATAGCTTGCACAGTGGTAGCAGGGCAGTTACCTGTGAAACCTTTGGCAGTTGAGGAGATGGATGAGCCCTGTGATTCCAGCTCCATGTCCAGAGAAGAACAGAATCCATCTTTCCTGGGAACAGCTTCATAGATCAGCTGGAACATAGTCAACCCCACCACCAGATGTCACTCCTGAACAATGTCCTCCACCTTACTGAAGTGAACTCAAGAGAGGATTGGTTCTTAATAGAAGAACCCAGAGAACAACAGAAGACCTGCAGAGACATAAGGCTAACAGAGATCTCAGTGGGAGACAGTAGAGGAAGTATTTTCCACATAGGCATCTCTGGCTCCAGGAGTCTCTCTGGTCATTAACATTTGCATACAATAGTCCATGAAATAGTTTTACATGTGTTGTGAGTTCTGCAGGCTGTTTCCTAAACAATCCATGTGCATGAATTCATTTACTCCTCAGGATTTCCATAGACTTGTGTATTGCTAGCCTATCTTAGAGATGGACACATTGAGGCCAGGCAGCTGTGTGGTGAGGTTGCCTGGCTCCACCAAGAAGGTGTTTCTGGGACAGGGAAGATATGTTAGGTGGTTAAGTGCCTTTCTTGCAAGCATGAGAACCTAAGTGCAGATCCCCAACACCTACTTAAAAGCTGGGTACAGTGGTGTGGGTGTGGCTATAACCAGAGTACTGAGTGGGACAGAGACAAGCAGATAGATCCTAAAGATCATTGGCTGGCCAGCCTAGACAAATCAGCAAGGGACCCTTTCTCAACAAGTAAAGTGGACATCAATGGAGGAAGACACCTGACATTGACCTGTGGCATGTATGTGCACAGATAGACAGGTGCACATATGACATAAATGTGTCAGGATACAAACTCAAGGAGTGCTGGGAGCCCAGAAGCAGGACCTGATGCAGAGGCTAAAGACAGGTGCTGCTTTCTGGCTTTCTCCTCATGACTTGCTCATCCTACTTTTTTAACAAAACCTAGGACATCAACCCAGGGATGACACCATCCACAATGGGCTGGGTCTTCCAGCATTGATAACCGATTAAGAAAGTGTCTTACAACTGGACCTTATGGAGACATTTTCTCAGCTGATGTTCCCTCCTTTCAAATGCTTCTAGCTTGGGTCAAGTTGATATAAAACTAGCCAGCACACCCATTAGAAGAGATTCCTGAGAGCTGAGGGGCACACAAGACAAAAAAGAGTGGCCACCAAAGCAGCCTTCCATAGGACAAAAAGTGGCCGGGGGTGGGTGGCTTTCAGGAGGAAAGTCTCTTGCTGGGTCCTGAAGCATAAACAACTGCCCAAATGAGGAGTTGAAAGGAAGACCTGCCATGGAGCTTCAGCAGAGACCAAGTGTGGCCCTCCCTCAACCAGGGCATCATGTTCACACCGGAACAAGTGGTCCCTCAGGTGACAAACATGACTGGAAGTCTTCAGGGAAGGGTAATGAAGAGTCACTTAAGTCAGTGAATGTTTTAGAGAGGAGAGAGACACAAATGAACTTCTGTTAAGAGACATTTCCTCTAGCAGCAGTGGGAGATTGACTTAGTGTTCTATTGCTGTGAAGAGACACCATGACCAGGGCAACTCTTATAAAAGGAAGCATTTGATTGGGGCTTGCTTACAATTTCAAAGGATTAGTCCATTATCATCATGGCAGGAAGCATGGTGGCACGCAGACAGACATGGTGCTAGAAAGGGAGCTGAGAGTTCTACATCTGAATCCATAGGCAGCAGGAAGAGACAGCCTCTGGGCCTGGCTTGAGCTTTGGAATCTCAAAGTCCACCTCTAGTGACACACCTCCTCCAACAGGACCACATCTTCTTAAGAAATACCACTCCCTGATGACTAAACATTCAAATCTATGAGTCTATGAAAGCCATTCTTATTCATACTACAACAGGAATGAATTGGAGGCTGTCCTTACTTCTTTTCTTGTTGCCATGATAAAACACTCTGACAAAAATGAACTAGGGACAAAGGGTTTATTGGGATTCACAGTTGAGGTCACAAGTCCATGATAGTTATAAGTTCACAGCAGCAGTAACCTGAGGGAGCTGATCACTTCACAATCACAGTTAAAAAGCAGGAGGCAAAAGCACTCAGCTCACTGTTTCCACTTTATATGTCCCAGAACTCTACCCAGGAAATGATCTCAGACATAGTTAAGATGGGTCTTCCCGCATCAATCAACATAGTCAAGATGACCTCCCACAGACATGCCCAGAGGATAACATTCCTAGTGATCCTAGATTCTATCCAGTTGGAAATAATGCTATAGACAGAGGAATAACAGATGAGCCCAGAGCAGTACCTGGGAAGAAGATAAAGAATGGCTACTGAAAGTAGAAGCTCTTGGGACAGGCACGAAAGCCCTGCATGAGTGGTGGAGACTCCAAGCATTCAGAGTAGAGAAAAGGAAGATCACAGAGAAGGTAAGATGATGGTAGATTTAACTATGTGCACATCTCAGATGGAAGACCATT
>NW_021604600.1:6029676-6051849 GCF_004785775.1 Grammomys surdaster
TCTCTCCCCCTCTCTCTTCCTCTTTTCCTCCCTTCCTCCCTCTATCCTCTCTCTCTACACCGCTCTCTTAAGTAGCTTCCCTTTCCTCTCTCTTCTTTCGAGAATTGAACATATCCTATTCTGTCAAAACTTTTTCTGATTCATCACGTTTTCTGCCATTCAATTAGACATCATCTTCAAATTTGGCTGCTTCCTTCTACCTTCTAATTTTACTTCCATTGATTGGGATTAAAGGTGTGTACTAAGGGAGTGTCTGTACTCTAGCCAGAGGATTAAAGATGTGTGCTGAGGGTGACCCAGACCACAACTAGAAACAATTTTTTCAAGTAAACAACACAATCTCTGGGTACACAGTATGATCAATATATCCGACTGTCTAACACACTGTTTTTTTATTTCTTTGTTTTTTGGTTTTTAAATAGAAGGTTTTCCTGTGTAGCCTTGGCTGTCCAGGAACTTGCTCTGTAGACTAAGCTAGCCTTGAACTCAGATCCACCACCTCTGCCTCCTGAGTGCTGGGATCAAAGGTGTGTTCCACCACCACTAGGCTTAAAGGTCACAGTCTACATTATGTCTGTAAATAAAACCTTATAATTACTTAACTGCCAGTGAAAAGTAGCTATTAAAATAGATACAATGTGTATAGAGTCTAGATGCAAACATACATATACACCCACATGCATATATGACACAAAAATAAAGGGGGGAGTGAGTATGTTGGGAAAGATGAGGAGAAGTGAAACAAACCAGGACAGACAGACAGACAGAAGTCCATAATTTCTCTAAGATCAACAAGGGGAATTATTTACAATGAGAAAGGGGGACCAGTGGAGGGGAAGAGAGGATCAAAATGGCAATGGAAGAGAAGCAAACACAAGCAAAGTGCAATTATATATGTGTGTGAGAGAATGTTATAGTGACACTGTTCTTCTGTATATTAATTAAAATATATTTTAAGAAAAATTAAGTATTAGACAGAATTCCAACAGGATAAAACTACCTGAATATATCACTTGGTAAATACTGAGAGCCGAAAAGGGTGGGAGACAGCTCAACAGGTAGAATGATCCAGAATGATGCTAGGCAGCATGAGGATGGCTGGGCAGCCAAGCCTTGTCTGATTGGTAGCCTTACATGTGATGAAAGGTCCAATTTCAAAACCAATAACGTGGAGAGCTATAGAGGAGGATGCCTGAGTCAGGATCTCTGGCCTCCTCCGCATGAGTGCATACATGTATGCAAGTACAGAACCAAAGGACTTGAGACTGGCATCTTCTCTCTGGGTGGGAACAGAAAAGCTGAAGTAAGATGATTGGCTACTCATGGGGACCTGCAGATGCTCCAGCATCTATTTCAGTGTCACCCAGGTCAGGGATGAAGGGATCTGGCCTGAGCCTAGCCTGCGTAAGTTTCCATTCCCAATGCTCCCAGCACAGCCCTGGCTCAGGCTGGCACAAGCCCTGACAGTACAGTCTGTCTTGCCTCAGGTCTGAGATGGCTGAGCATCCAGGGAACCTCTGTCCCCACCCTAGGCATGGGTTCTGGTCCTCAATAGGCATCATATGAGACAATACAACACATGACAAGTGCTGGAGCCTTGGAGGGTCCCTGGTACGAGGCAAGAAAGCTTCAGCATATCTCTGGACCCATCTGATTCTGCTCCAAGGGCCTGGAGACAATTTCCCAGCATTACTGCAGGAAGCGTCAGTCTTTATTACGAGTGGGATGCATCCAGTTTGGGTGATTTTGATTGAATGTCCAATAGTCACAATTAGTCTTCATTGAATACTAAATATAAATATGAAGAATCAGAAAAGACAACCAGATTGTGAAAAATCTCCCAAATTTATTTTTGCAATGCTGTTAAATCCATTTCTGATTAAAATAATTCATCACTTATCTATAACAAGCAATACTGGATGCTTATCCATATGTGAATCTATCTTGGAAATGGGCACCAACTTAAAATAGTTTTTAATAAAAATGCATTATTTTGAGGCAGCAATTTGGTTCTGAGGACTGGCTGCTAACAAAGGGAGGACACTGTTCTAAGTCACAGAGTGTTTCCCAGAAAATAAATTGAGGTGGAAACAGCAGAGGCAGCTAGCTGACCATGTGACCCAGACTGGGTGGCAGGGGGCTACCTCTGCTGAGAATTCATTTTTTTACATTGTTAGGGAGCACCAGACTGGGGGCAGCTGTTGCTCTGTTTCGAGTAAGGCCAGTGACGTAGTGCCTATGACTCTACCTGGGCATGAAGTTCTCTTGACAGTGTCATGACTTGGAGACAACTTAAGAAATAACTTAAAATATGCTCCATGGTCAGAAGCTCCTAGATGTGGTATTCAGTGCCACACACACACACACACACACACACACACACACCTCACACAGCCTAATCCCAAGGCATCATCATCTACTAACCCTCTCCCTAGAGCTCAGCTGCTGCTGAGTCAAATGCTCAATATTTTCAGAACAGTGAACTTAGTGTGACACTCATGTACACAGACGTTTGCACAAAGGATATAAAGACTGGCTGGGACGGGCTAGAAGACAGAGGAAGTTGAGTCAGGCAAGAAGGGAAAGAGAGGAGGAGGAAGGGCAAGTGGGACCAGAGGTACCTATTCCTTATGCATCTGGTCTTGCCTTAATAGTTTTGAGCCTTGTAAATGTACAATCTATTCAGTAAGCAAAATAAAGGAGAGAGAGGAAGACTGTGAGGAAAGAAGCAGATGGGGGAGGGGAAGGGAGCCAAGGGCTTTTGATATTTCAGGAATTTATTTCTGGCCTTTACACTCTGGCTGCACTCACTTCCTGAAGTGATTTGCACAACGTTGGACCCACACACATCCTTCCACACTTCACTAGGAAAATCCCTGTGGAAGTTATAATATAAGTACCTAACCTGTGCATACACGAATACATCACCCAGGAAGCGCACCTGTAGTCTCTCAGGTAATCTTGGTCAGAATGTGAGCTAAGCTAGCAACAAGATGGCCCGGGGATAAAAGAGCCTGACACCACACCTAAAAACCTGAGTTTCATGCTGGGTATCCCCGTGGTAGGAGAGAACTGACTCCTATGGGTTGTCTTCTGACCCCTACACATCCTTGAGTGGTTGGTTGGCTAGACAAGTGTCTGAGGAGCCTACATGGTAATCATACCTTCATTTACCTTTTCTTTCCCTGGATAATTCCTGGGGTACACAGGGGTGGCACTGTCCTCCAAACCCAGGTCAACCATCCTTGACCACAAAGAAGTTCTCAAGGAGTCACAGACAGCAGAATAGCAGGGCTCATGACCTGATTCTGGCCTAAGACACTGCTGAGTGGCCTTCCCATGACCATGTAAGTCAACTCTCTGTTCTAGAAGAGACTTGGTCACAGGGAAATGAATGCCCACCATACATCCCTCTTCTACTACCCTGTCTCAATCCATGTGTGGACTGAGCACCCAGGTGAGCATGACAGAAGGAAGAAGAGAATGTGAGGTATGGATATCAAATATCCCCTGTGCCTTGTGCTATGTGGAAACAGAGAGGAGGAGAGCCTCTGAAAACCATATAGTTAGAGAATGACTAGAAGCATTCATCCAGGATCCCATGGAGAGTGGCTGGCCATGCATATCAAAGGAAGAAGAGTCCAGTGAAGAGGTGGTGATTAAGATAGAAACATGGCCAAGACTAACTTGTGTAGGGAGCCCCTAACATTTCAGGGTGGTTGGCAGCAGACAAGTACCTCAGACTTGGGCTAAGTGTTGTTTGCACAAGGGATAAGGAAAGGCATGTGCCTACACCTCATGGTCAGACTCCTTTCCTCTCTTCTTGGTCCTCAGAGCTGCAGATGTGACCTTGGACATCGTCTCCTCTGGTATGTAGACTGTCCATGCCTCTGAAGCAGACAAGCATGTGCTAAGGTCTCGAGCACGCTCAGGCAACTTGGCAGGTGATGGGCCCTTTCCTGACTCTGACAGATCCTGGGGCTGCTCATCGACCGGCTGGCTGGCTCACACCCACACACCGTGGTTAGCTAGGGTCCTGTGACAGCAGACTGACATTAATTATCTGTGAGTTAGATTATCTGAAAGCACAAACACAGGCCTGTCAGTGCTGCAGAAAGGCATCTCTGCTGATGTTCCTTACAGCCCAGACCAGGGCAGGGACAGGTCTCAAGGACCAATAAATGGTGGGTGAGATCAGCAACCCTTCCTGACCCTGTCCCAAAACAGTGTCTTATAAAGAGCCTTTGGGCTAGGCTCCCAATGGTGAGAAGTCCATGACCCATCTCAGCACCCAGTTCCTCATCACAGACTGAAGGTTCTACCTCCTGAATAGTTCACAGCTATGTCTTCTTCTCCGCAGACCCCACCTTGTGCACACACTGTGGCAACTGCCAAGGCCCAGGGTACAACCACACTTCTGTCTCCAGTCCTTCCAATTCATTCTCTTAATGCATTTTCCAACTGTGGTCTCAGACCAGGTGGGCCTTCACACTCCTACCCACACACCATAACATTCCTCAAATCCCATGCCATGTGTTTGTACCCACCACAAAGCTTCCTACATCCTACCAAGAGTAACAAGTGGACTACAGCCCACAAAGAGTAACAAGACAGGGTGGACTAGAAAGATGAGCTCAAACAGTCTAGGTTCAAATCCCAGTGCACCCCCTTCCTAGCTATGGGATTCTGAGCAAAGGATTTGCCCTCTCTGAGCTGCAGTTCTCTCTTACATAAGTGGATAGCTCCAACCCACAGGCTTGTTTAAAGGGCTGAGTTAGGAGAGACACCAGGCACTGGGAAACAGCCTGGCTACTGCTTTGATGAGTTTCTTGCTTTAGGTAGCTTCTCCCTATTCACAACTTAGCATCTTGAGTGTGGCCATTGGGTCAGTGGTGGGGAAAGTGGTGAACGGTACTCGACTCAGTAGTGTTGGCCTGGGGAGATGGTAGCTCTGTAGCACATGATGGTGTCCTGCTCATCACAGCACAATCCCACCCTAGATGGCAGGAGTGTCTGCCCCACTGTGACACCCTACTTGTATTCTCTGTAGACTTTCCCCAAGTCTTTATAGAAACTCTGTTCTGGGCCTTGTGGCAGCAGTTCACATGCATGCACAAGTCCCAGGGAATGTCCATTGAATATATATTGAATTGGTGGATGAATGAATGAATGAATGAACAGCAAGTGCAACATCCAATAAAAAGATCTCAAGGGATTTGAAATCAGAAGCTCTGAGTTCCAATCCTGGCTCCACTAGCTCTAACAGAAGGACTGACTCAGAGATAAATGATAGCTTTCCCAAAAGAGGCTCCTCTTAGTTTTCTCACCTGAGCAATGGGTGTGGTAACCATGCTTAACATTTCCCATCACAGAAGTGGTCTGTCTGGCAAGAAAATGCTAGGTGTTTAGCTTCTTTTCCTACCCCTGTGATAAACTGCACAGACAAAAGCAGTTTAGGGGTCAGAGTTTATTCTGGCTCACAGCTTTAAATACCCCATGACATGGGGACATCAAGGTGGCAGGAGCTTGACACATCTTGCCACATTGTACCAACAATCAGAAAACAGAGCCATAAGTGCTCACTGGTACCCTACTTACTTTTGCCATTTTTATAATCCAGGAAAATGGATCCCATTTCCTGGATTAGGAAATGGTCCCACCTACAATTAACATGGATCTTCCCATACAGGTTAACATAATTAGGATAACCCCCTGCAGAGGCATGACCAGCTGGAAGGCGATTATAGATTCTGACAAGCTGACAATCAACACCATTATATTGACAAGATGCTGTGTAAACTATGGTGTGCTGGACCCTGCTTGTCTCTGAACCAGGCTTGTACCCCTTCCTCACCTGCTATGCAACTAGGAGAAATGGCTTCCCTCCAGCCACTGAGCCATGGTCAGTCATGTCTGGCATCGTCAAGATGCGACAGGGCATGGGTGGATAATATACACTGCATGTAAGGAAGATAATATATCCCCACATCTCCCTTTTAATAATGTTGTAAATATGTCTTATGGGAGAGATAATAGAGATACAGCATGCATAATGGCAATGATGGATCAGACAGATAGGGTCTCCTGTTCGTCATCAGGGCAGCCTGTCTGTCACAGCTCCTTTATGGATGGTGTCTTCGGTAGATTATGGTGTCAAGTGTGTCTTGAGTTATGGGAAGCAAGAGCCCTTACTTGCACTGTGCTTCTAATGAGTAGAGAAACAGCGTGGGAGTGGGAACAGTGCTGATCACCAAGACAGGCCCAGCCAGGTTCAAACTCAGGCTGGGCTGCTCCCAGCCAGCTGTGTGTGTTTAAGAATGTCAGCTACTTCCTCTGGGTCCAGCATTAAGAGCCTGGTGGGAAAGAAGATCTCCTATTAGGATGGAAGTCATAATAGTAGGCAAGTAGCCTGGCTCTGTCCCTGGTAAATTCCAGCTCTCTGTCCAATATGCAAAACAGAAGTTCTTGCAGAAAACAACTCCAGTCGGGATTTAGCTACCAGACTCCTGAAATAGACTGGGGCACTCTTCAGCTGCCGTTGGGCACAGTGGGATCAGCCTAACAAACTGAGGGTGGCCTAAGAACCCTCATAAGAGCATGTGAGCATGGGAAAGCTGACCCCACAACCTTCACTTCATAGGGCACTGTCTAGATACGGGCTGAGAACATGCAGCACATCATGTCAGACATGGGACCTGGCTGCCCAGGGCTCAATTCTGGCCCACCTATGGGTTTCATTCAGCCCATGGAGTAAACTAAATTCTTTAAATTATCTGGTAGTATTGAAATATTGTATTGAAACTAGAAATATCCCAGCACCTGGCTCCCATGAAAAAGTCTCAATATCACCAAGGTGTAGACTGGCTCAGAGTGATTATTTCCCAGGGTTGTTATATACTTTATAGACTCTGTTTGGTTGTTTTGTTTGTTTGGTCAGTTGGCTGATTTAGTTTTTTGAGACAGGATTTATTTGTGTAGTCTTGGCTGTCATGGAACTGGCTCTGTAGACCAGGCTGACCTTAAACTCATAAAGATCCACCTGTCTCTGCTTCCTGAGTAATAGGATCAAAGACATGTGCCACCACCTATTCACCATTATGCCAAAGTCCCCATGGTACTTTGTTAGATCACAGGCTATTCCAAGCTCTTTTAACTTGAGCATCTTTTCCAGAGACTATGAGTATGGCCAGCTCTCTGGGTGTTAGACATTGCTGGATAGCCCTCTTGTGACTCAAGGGTCAGAGACTGACATAGAGGACTATGTTACTCAGTTTTCTGTCACTGTGACAAAATGCCTGAGATACGGAATTTTAGTGAAAAAAAGAGATTAATTTGGGTTCCTGGTGTGAGAGATTTCAGTTCATGACCATTTGACTCTGTGGCCTGGTACACATCACAGTGGAACGTTTACCAGAGAAAAGCTACTGACACCACAGCAGCCAGGAAACAGAGAGACAGGAAGAACACCTAGAGCAGCAGTTCCTGTGGGTCATGACCCCTTTGGGTCCATTCAAAAACCCAGATATTTACATTATGATTCCTAATAGTAGCAAAACTACAGTTATGAAGTAGCAACAAAAATAATGTTATGGTTGTGAGTCACCACAACATGAGGAGCTGTACTAAAGGGTGGCAGTGTTAGGAAGGCTGAGAACCACTGACCTAGAGTCTCATGCTTTCTAAGGGCACAAAGCCAATGGCCTAACTTCCTCCCTCTAAACTCCACCCCTCAAAGACCTCAGCTCCTCCAAATAGCATGCAGGAAGACAGAGAAGGCATCAGGACCTTGTGGCCCTATTTGCATCCAAACCACAACAGGAACCTCCCAGGCCTGGCCCATGTCTGAATGTCAGATAGGGGTTGATATGGGCTGGGCTTGATGGGCTCCTAAGCTACTGGATCTCAAGCCACTATGCATTCCCCTTAAAAAGCACGACATGAGCTTAGATCGAAAGATGAAATTAGTTTGAGAGGGGCAAGTTTGGCTGAGAGAAACCAATCTTCCTGGCACAAACACAATCAATGTGTGCTGGATAAATTCCCCTGGAAACTGTGAAATTGCATAAAAGATTTGATCAAGGCCTCCATCAACCGCCCAGCTGGGATGACTGCTAAGGTTTTTCTTAACTGGATTTTAATTTTTATGATTATGATTTGGGAAGTGCTGGAGCAGAGGAGATGCCCCAGCCACAGGCTCCATCTCTCCTGCCCTCCTGAGAAGCATTTGAAGAATTCAGGGAAACTCAGTTGTGAAAGAAAAGGATCTGGTTCTCAGTGTTTTACTTTGTGTTCCTGTTCCCCAACTTGGCAACAGCTCAGAAGCTGAACTGGAATTAATGGAGAAAAAGAATAGAATAAATCACAACGTGAACAAATCTCTGAAAGTTGAAGTCAGTGTGAAGGCAGAGAGGGAGAAAAAGACAGCCTGTTTCCTGGCTCCCCCCGGCGAGGGGCAGAATGGGAACTCTCAGTCCACTTGATCTCCACCCCTCATTCAAAAGCAAGAAGAGGAGAGGAGGAGGAGGAGGAGGAGGAGGAGGAGGAGGAGGAGGAGGAGGAAGAAGAAGAGGAGGAAGAGGAGGAGGAGGAGAGGGAGGAAGGGGAGGAGGAGGAGGAGGAGGAGGAGCCGAGGGTACATGCCTGTTCTCTGCCCCTTTCTCACAGAGAAGCTCTTAGGAAGCCACCTCATTGCTGAGGAATAGAGGGCTCTTGCTTAGAGAATAGGGCCTAGTACTGGAAAAAAAATGGAGTAAAAAGTCACTTGCTAGCTGAGTGTGTTGAGCTAGCCTGGGCTACATACTAAGGCTCTGACAGTAAAAGAAGGACAATGGGAAGGGAGGGGAGAGGAAAGGGGTGAGAAAGGAGGAAAGAGGAGACCCCTTCCTTTATTTCACATAGTCTCCCTCGCTTTGTGCAGGAAAACGCTTAGCCCCATTTTACAAAAGAAGCTAGATAATTTCCTCCACGTTTGTTTGGACATCACACAGCTCCTGATGTCCATCACTCACCTTGAACTTGGCTGGATTCCCTCTGTGGCACAGGCCAGGGATTGCTCCTGGTGCTCACAGACAAATTATTTCCAAGGCTCCAAATCATACTTAGAAAGAGGATTCCCCAGGGCCAGCAGCCTGACCCTTTGCCTCTCACCACAATTAGACTTAAATCACTCTGTTCCCAAGAGGATCAAGCTTGTCCCTTTATGGCTCCAGGGGAAGAAATTTCATTCTACCTTGAACACATTCTAAGCTTTTAGCATCCCTCATTCTCCACAGAGTGGTACTGGCTGGAGTCTCACTGAATCCTTGTATTGCAGGCTGGGTCAGACCCTTGGACCAAACTGAAGCTGAACGATGGCTCTCTCCTCCTCCCCTCTCTCTATCCTTTGACTCTAGAATTTTTGTCCCCTTGCTTTGCAACTGAGCACCTAATCACTCCAAAGTAGATATTTGGTACAAAATCAATTCCTTCCTTTATAAGTCCTTCTGCCATACCATAATATATGGGATGCAAAGCCAACTGGCCATCACAGTCCCTCCCCTGAAGAAGATGGGTCAGGAAAGAACCTTTTTAACACATGCTTGCAATACTGAGCCATGAAGGCAAATGTACATCTAGGACTTCACAGGTCCAGGGAAGGGCCAGAACTGTCTGGAACAACCTAGTGTGCATCACATAGAAGAGATGGTTCTGTAGTCAGGGGGAGGGGCCCTCAGATGAGTTGGGAATACAAAGATGCCTCTAAAGCTGGATTGAAGCATGTACATCAGTGGACATCTCAACAATAACCTGAAACTCAGAAGCTTGAGACAGAAAACATTTGTCCTTGTGCATGTGGGTCTGTAGGGTATTCAGGTGACCTCAGTGCACTAGCCTGAGCTGCATGGCTGTCATCTCTGCTATAAGACACAGTCACCTGCACTTCTCTAGGGCTATGCATGGCTTAGAGAAGCTCCATGTCTGTGAGTGGTCTAGGTCTACCTGAGATATGCCCTTCTCACAGTGGGAACTCAGGGCCAGGAGGATAAGCACGACCATGCAAAGATTCCAATGGCTTACACCAGGATAGAACCCACTCCGTGTCATTGACTAAGCAACACTGCCAGCCTCCAACTTAAAGGGGTGTGAAGAGTCAAAAAGCCTACAGAGTCACATGACAAAAGGCATGCATAAAGGGTCAACAAGATGGCACAGTGAGTGAGTGAATAGCTCTTGCCACCGAACCCAAGAACCTGAGCTTGAGCCCCATAACCCCCATGGTAGAAGGAAAAGATAAACTTCTGCAGACTGTCCCCTGACCTCATGCCAAAATACACTGTGCATAGTTTAATGCTGCAAGAAGCGAATCACTACCAAAAGGATCCAACTGTCCACGAAAGAGCGGAATGCAGAAGAGGGCTATGAAGGGGGACCCAGTGTGTCTGTTTCAAACTTGGAGAAAAACGCAGGAGGGAGAGCACCTTGAAGGAGAAAGAGCACTGGGTATGTGGTTCTCACAGTGTACCTTACGCCAGGCTCTGGCCTCCACCCTCTCCAAGGAAATATCTGATATGAAATATACAGCATCCATGTAAAGATAGCAGTCAGAGCTTGGGGATCAGAGGAAGGGAGTAGGTGTCAGGCATCACTGACTGGGTTACTCCTTCCTCAGCTCCTCTCAGCTAGCAAAGGCTGTACAATTCAGTTTCTCTGATAGGATTTTGAGAAGTTCCTGCTTTACCAACTGAAGGGAGACAATGGGAAGAGGTGGCAGTCTTCTCCATAACCCTGAGCCCTCCCCATGTTAAATGCAATAATGTTCTAGCTAAAGCATGTGGGTCCGGCTAGACAAACACCCTGTGAGAGACTGAGGGGAAAGTGCAAAAAGGATCCTAGTCTTTAATGACATCTTTGGTGCCCCTGTGGCCTCCAGAGAACACTTTAAGCAAGCCGCAGGACTTCTTATGGCTTAACTGCTCCTAAAGCAACCTGTCATTTACAGCTAAATGAGTTTCTGCCTTATCTGGGGCAAGGCACTAACCTGGGGGAAATAACAGAAAATATTGAAAGGGTGTGTTGGTGAAGAGCAGTCACTGAAAGAGGCAGGAGAGGTGACAGAAAGATGTTCCACGCATAAGGGTACTGTCTTATCTAGTGTTCTATTTCAGTGAAGAGAAACCATGTTCACAGCAACTTTTATGAAGGAAGGTGTTTAACTGGGCCTTGTTTACAGTTCCAGAGGTTTAGTCCATTGTCATTATGCCGGGAAGCATGGTGGCACACAGGCAGACATAGTGATGGAGAAGTAGCTGCGAGTTTTACATCCAGACCTACCTGCAGCAACAGAGAAAAAGAGTTTTGGGCCTGACTTTGGCATTTGAAACCCTCAAGCTCACCCCCAGTGACACACTTCCTCCAACAAGGCCACATCTCTTTTTTATTTTAATTAATTTTTATTGGATATTTTATTTACATTTCAGATGTTATCCACTTTCCCCATTCCCCCCCCCATACACACACACCCAGAAACCATACAGGAACCAGAGACAACTTTGCAGATAATTTTGCTTACGTGGTGGGAGTGTGGTACACTCTGCATCTCATAAGCAGGAGACCATCGATGTCTTTGTTGAGAGGCAGTTGGAGGAGGAAGAGACAAACAGGAAGACCACAGTGAAGGAGATGTTGGCTTTGGGGTCTTGGGGCCCATCAAGGTATAGCCACATGGTCTTCTTTTTCCTTTTGCTAGAGTCATAGCCTTGACTCCAGGACACTGTCTGTGATTCTGAGCTGGTTCGATAGTCCAAACAATTCTCCTTTTTAGAATAAGTGTTCACTCCAGGTTACACTCATCAAGGCAGAACACGGGCTGTGTGTATAGCAACAGGAAGAGGTATTCCAGCCCTCTGTGAATGTGTCACATCTTTAGGGATGTTTTGAGAATATCCAATGAGGAGAGAAAGGAGATGCATCAAATGCTGAAGAAGATGCACAGCCAGGGAGGCTGCTACACTCAGATGCAAATTTTGTACACACTTGAACTTGGAAGGCTGTGAGGATCCAGTCCCACCATCACTATGCATGTAGAGACGACAGAAACAGAGCCAAGTGAGAAAAAGTAAGGACATCAAAAACCTATTTCCTGTGACAGTATGTGGGCAACTGAATCCAGCTGTGCCTGAAGCCAGAGGTTGAGCAAGCCAAGACAAGGACAATGGATTCCCTTTGTTGTTCTTACTATTTCCACCCAGGCTATCTTCTACTTTAACAGAAAGGTTTCTGATTTAAAAAGCGAGACAGAATGGAAGGAGCCGGGACCCATGACTACCCTTTCAGCTTCCACATGCTAGTTCCAGCAGACACTAATTTAATCCCTCCCAGACCTCTCCCAGAACTGTCCTGTTAGCCACTGTGACTAAGTCAGCAACTTTAATTTCTACCTGACACAATAGAAAAGGCTACTCTGTTGCCTTAATTCCCTTCTGGGCACTTGAGTCTCCCTCTCTTTCCTCCAGCTGGAAGAGAGGAGCTACTCACCCATTTACCACCTCCAGGGATCCGTCAGGATGCTGGGACTGTAGCCCCCTCAGAGTATACCCAAGATGAGGCCCAGGTTTTAGAGCAGCCAGCAGACTCTGCTGGGATGCAACCCCTTTAGAGTTGTCTGTATGGCCAAAGCTCTTTGCCAAGGGTTCCTAATGATTCTCTGAGCAAGGTTTGTTCAGAGCCCTGAACCACAGCAGAGCAGAGGCTGCTGCTGGGGCTAAGTGGCCACAGTTGTGTGGGTTAAAGGTCTGTGAAGGCTAAGAGCCAGCCAATCACTCCAGGGCACTCCAAGTGAGAGACAGGCAGCCAGAGAAAAGGACCATGAGCCAGTAATGCTCTAGGGAGAAAGGCTTCTGGTGTAGTCTCCCATACCTATTGAGATGGGATAGGACTCAGCCACTGCAGGACTATCGAACCCTATTGCTTAGTAAGGGGTGTCTTAGTTTCATTTCTATTGCTATGAGAAAATACCCCCCAAGAAAAAGCTACTTAGGGGAGTTTACAACTCCTGATTACAGTGCATCTGTGTGGGAACTTTAGAATGAATCACTTGAGCCAAGATCAGAGACGAAGACATGCTTGCATTCTGTGGCTGGCTGCTTCAGGCCCCTACACTGTGACTCCCTGCTATGATGGAGTGATACCTGAACCCTGAGATGCCTTAACCCCCTCCCCAACCCCTTTCCTCCCTCCAACCATTCCCATGCAACCATCTTACTTTCCTTTCAAATCCAGGCCCTCATTTTCTTTAATTGTTGTTCTAAGTATACATATGTATATATACATATTTCTAAATACATAAGTATGACTGGCTCAGTGTAAACAGTTACCTGTGTGCACATGATCTCAGAGCTGACCAATTGGGATTGTATAACTAACTGGGGAACCCTTCCCTGGGGACAATTATTTCTCCTACTCTCAGCATTCATCAGTTGCCCATGGGTCTTTGGCTAGGGTTGAGGCCTAGTTAGCTTTCCCCCTTCCGAGTAAGCATGTCTACTGGTGGTGATGATGTTCAGTTCTTATTTAGGCAGCCACGTTGTTGAGACTTTAGTGGTGTAGCCTCTGTGATGTTCCTAGGAGACACAATCTCATAGCAAACTTCCTATTCCTCTGGCTCTTAAGATCTTTCCACTTCGGCTTCTATAATGATCCCTGAGCCTTGGGTGCAGGAGTTGTGTTTTAGATGGGACTTGTCACCTTACTAAACCACCATAGGCTCTAAATATGTTCTAAATACTTATGTGTATCACTCACCTCTTATCAAAGAAACTTCTCCACAGCAGAGACCATTACAGAAAACAACAACAGATCAAAATGCAGAGAACAGGAATTCACGTGGTATCAAGTCCCAACTTGGGGGGTTTTCTTTTTTGATTTTGTCTATGTAGTAGACAGGCTATGTAGTATTTGTCTATGTAGTAGTAGGCTGAAGGTCATGGAAAGGCTGGGGAAGGCAGGAAGGATGGGGGATCTACAGAAGTCTAAAGGTTGGGGCAATGCATGCAGGGATAGTAAGATCAGACTGGGCAAGGCCCAGGATGTAGGATGCAGGTTAGGTCTAAGGATTGGGGAAGATATGTGGAGGGAAGATCAGGCAAGCTCACCTAGCTATATTCTGGTAAAAGGTGTCAAAGTTAACTCTTAAATGAAATAATTTCATTTTTAAATAATTCATAATATTTTGGGGGGTTTTCTTGTCCACGGTGTTAAGAGTAGACTTGGGTTCCTATACGCTAAGTAATTGTCCTTGGTTTTCTGAGATGGGGAGGGGGATCTTACTATGAGCCTAGGCTGATCCTGAACTCTTGATCATCCTGGCTCAACTGCTGTATATAGCACTTGCATTTTTTCCCCTAGGACAACATGAACTTGTGGTTTCCAGTCCAGTTATAAGTTATAAGTAGGATGAAATTTCTACTTCATCCTAAAAACATGTTAACATTTGAACAAATTGAGAAATCAACAACTCATCAAGAAATAAAGTCACAGGGTAACCTGCTGCCCCCAGACAGGAAATTCAGACAGGCAAACAAAGAAAGTGACAACACATCAGCTCAGAAAAGTAAGAAACCTTTGCAAGGAACAGTGACAGGCCCAAAAATCTGCACTTGGTGGCTTGCCAGAGGCTCAACATGGACAAGTCTGAGAGTGTAATTCCCAGGGCTCTATCACTGTGGGTCACCACGCCTGGAAGAGTTTCACCTCCATTGCCACAGCGTGGATCTTATGAGCAGTCCAAGAAAACTCCCACTTGCTTTCAACAGGAAGAGGGCCAAGAATTCATTTTTAAAAGATTCCAGAACATTCTGTTTTTCCTCCAAAAGGACTGCTCTTAGGAAAAACTATTTCTGTAGAGTTTAAGTTCTTAGAGTTCTAACTCACCAGGGAAGAGAAAATACTCAAACTCAGCCAGCCCCAATCATCCTGTCCATTCTAAGAGGAACAGGAGTAACTATGGAGATCATAGCCAGAGATGGAGACTCACTAAGAGACCAGGGCAGGGTCATGGGACTGTATAGTGTGCCTCCTCCTCCACCACCACAGCAATGTTGTGCTCTTCTCCACTGTGGCCATCTTGTTCCACTTTTCTGCAAAGAGTGTCAAGGCATACACAACAGCAGAGCACACAGACACTGATGAAGCTCCAGAGCCAGATTCTAACACAGCAGGAATGCTGGAACTGGAATGATCAGAAGGATGCTTTTAACATTATGCTCACATGTGCTTTACAAAAGGATATGCCCATAAGAATAAGCAGATAATATCAGTAAAGAGGTAGAAATATCAAGAAAGAATTTAAAGTAAAAAGAAGTGCTGGTTATTAGGTAACTGTGAGCAGCACTACAACAGAAATGAAGAACAGAGAGGTCTCACACATAAAGTGCCACTGCACGAGCACATGGACCTGAGGTAGGATTTCTAACATCTGTGGAAAATCAGAGTGCATTCTGCATGCCAGTAACTCTATTGCTAGTGGGAAGATACACAAGATCCCTGGATCTGGCTGGCCAAACAGCCTACCTGAAACAGCAAACTCAGATCTAGTGTGAAACCATGTCTCATAAAACTAATAGGAAACCATCCTGACATTAACCTTAGGCTCTACATGTGCCCTTAAGAAAGAACACACTGGCACACATGCATTCACACAGAGAGAAAATCAAATGATATCAGGCTTTCGGGTTTAGCTCATAGTACTGGCATTTGTGAGGCCCTGGGTTCCATCTCAAACACAAATGTAAGAAGGGAGAGAAGGAAGAAAAAGGGGGAATGAAGGGAGAGGAGACAGCTCATTGAGAGACAGAATATGCCTGAGAAGAATCTCTGAGCTTGAGGACATGACAATAGACACTTCCAAAGCTGGACAGCAAAGAGGAAAAATACAGAAAATAAGCTAGAATTCTCCAGACCCATGGGACAACATAGTTATGAACTGGGAATGGAAGGAAAGCAAAGAGAGAACCTCTTATAAGCACCCCTGTTGATTAAAATGCTTATGGCCAATGAGCTGAGGCAGAAAACAGGAGTTAGTACATCAGTGGGGATAGAGAGAATTCTGGAAAATAGTCAGAGGTGGGGGAGAGCCTCACTGGAACACTGAGGAGAGGGGCGTAAGACAAGGAGAGCAAACTAGCTAACTTTGAGTTAGAATAAAAGGGATAATAAATTAAGAGCTAGTTGGAAAACAAACCAAAGCTTATGATCTTGGCATTTATTAATAAATAATTCGTTCCAGAGTCATTATGGAATTTGACTGATTAGGAGGAAAAACCCAGATTTTACAGGAGAGTGCACCTACTCCTTGTGCATGAGAGAAACCCCACAGGAGTCTCCAGCACACATCGATCCATATGGCTTTAAAGAAAGAAAACAGAAATGTCTTGGAGTAGTTTGATCCAAACTGGATCCAAATTTGAATCCTCTACTTCTCTTCCTGTGTCTCCCAACTGTCTCTAGTCTGTGGTTACTTACCTATCTGTGTGGACCGTTGTGTGTGATTGATCTGTCTGTCCCTGTTACCTGCTTCGGATGGCTGTGTGTGTTGTGCCTGTCCCTAACAAAGGGCTTTGCTCTGTGTTTATTGAACAACACAGAAATCTCTTGCAGAATTCTTTAACAGAGCTTTACAAGATGCTAGTTTACTGACCTTAACTGACCCAGACTAGCTCAAAACTTCACAGCGATATCCACTTACATCCCAAGATGCTTCTGACATTTATTTATAGAATATTTTTTAAGTTGCTTTCATTCTGTTGTGTGCTTTTAACAAATTATTGCCACAACACAGAGAGGGGGAGGGAGAGAGGGAGAGAGGGAGAGAGGGAGAAGAGGGGGGACATTTGTTCAGGGACAAGGAAGAATCTAGGAAGATTATATCACTTAAGAGCTTAGGCTGTAAAATCCAATCACATGGGAAATCCAAAGCAGAATAAGGTCAGTTACATGTGCTCTCAAAGGCAAAATAAACTTAAACAGGCTAAGTACACAGTAGGACAGCAGGTTAAATACTTAGGCTTAACATGGTTGTAAGGTCTGGAAATTTTTCAATCTTTGAAGACGAGGTATTTAAAAAAAAAAAGGATGTCACCACAGGAAAGGACAAAGAGGAAGTCGCAGAAGCTGCATGTGACATAATAGTACTCAAGAGTTTCACCCATATTGGTGTTGTTCACCACACTATGAATCCATGGAGCACAGGAGACATCCAAGATAAGCACACAAAACAGCGATAAACTGCATCTTGATAAACCACATTCCAACTTCATAGAATCAAAGTTCAAGAAATACCATGAAAGACTCGAGAGTGAGGGGGACATCTCACTTCTGAAGGAGCAAAGGTAAGAATTATGTCTGATCCTCCTAAGAATCCACATGCGGAAGAAGACAGTGGAGTGAAGCATTGTGGGGTGGAGGGGAATCAGACAACTACCAGCCTATACTCTATACAGCCTCACATCAACAGTAGAGGCTCATGAAAGACCTCAGACACAGCGTGAGAGAAAGTGCTGCCAGGAGACCACCTTGCAAGAACTATTTAAAGCCATTCTTTGGAGCGCAGGAAAACAGCAAAGAGAAACACGTGCACAGAGGAGGGAAACAAGACTGAAGGTCCAACACTGAGACAAGACTTTTCTCAGTCTTTTTATTTTAACTTTGTCTTTTAGATTTATTTATTTTAGATTTCTACATATACCTGTATTCTTAACATATATGCATATGGTACAAATGTATGCCTGGTGCCCATAATAGAAGTTAGAAGAGGGCATCAGATCCCTTAGAACTGGAATGACAGACAGTTGTGAGTCACCATGTGGGTGCTGGGAACTGAGCCCTGGTCCTCTGCAAGAGCAGTAAATGTTCTTAACCATGAAGCTACCTCTCTAGCACTCGTAACTTTATTTACTAATTGGCCTAAAAATGAGATTTTATCCAAAATAGTAACAGCTTGCATTGTATTTAACTATAAACGTGTATGTACATGTGTGTTGAACATATGTATATATACATGTATTATAACTCCAGGACAATAATTTAAAATGATGGAAGAAAAGGGGAAGGGAAGGAAGAAATAGTTTTCCATATGCTAAGAAAAGAGAGAACATGAAGTCATGTAAAATATTTGACTAAATCCCCAAAGACAGGAAATGTATGGAAGAAAGATAAAAGTGGATACAAAGAAAAAGATCAAGAAAGAGACATCAGTGACAAAGATGACCACTATTAACCTAAGAGATTCAATAATCACTTTAATCCTCAGTGTTACACTGACACCAATTCAAGTGTCAGATGGGACCATAGACACAAGACTCAAGCAGTGTGCTGTCTAAAAAAAACACTCTTTGGAAGTCAGAGATGGCTCAGAGGTTAAGACCAATGGCTGCTCTTCCAGAGGGCCCAAGTTTAGCTCCAAGTACCCATATAAGGGCTCACACCCACTTCCAGAGGACTGAATCCCTCTCCGGGCCTCCAAGGACACTATACACATATGTCACCTAGATAAGCATCCAGGGAAAACATCCATGCCCTTACAGTCAGTAAATAAATAAATAAATAAATTTAAGAAACAGAAAAAAAAAACATTTTATCTTTGAAAACACATAATAACTAAAGCCAAAGAGGATAAAATACACCATTCTAAATGGAGCAACTGATTGATTTATAAGACACAAAGAGGTGCAGTGTGTGTTTGTAAACAACAATCCAACCTGACAACATGTATGACCTCACAGAAGAACATGAAAATGTGCAAGGCAAAAGCAGAAGTGTAAGGAGAATTAAAGGCATCCTCTATAATGGTGATAGACTGACACCTGTCCATCAAAGCTGTACAGATCTAACAGAAAACTAAGAAGGACAGGGCAGAACTCAGCAGCACAGTCAAGCAACTGAGTATAATAGATAGACCAAGATAGACCACATTCTAGGCCATAAAACACACTCGCACAATCTTAAATCATACGCTGCGTGCGCAAACCACAGTGGAACAGAACTGGAGCTGAACGCCAATCACTGAACAGAAAGCAAATCATTTCGAGATGCACAGGAGTCAAAGAGGAAGCCCTTAGACAATTTTTAAAATAGTTTCGACTAAATAAAATGAAAACAAAAGTTAGCAAAATTTGTGAGACTCAAAGAAAGCCACACTAACAAGGGACTTTAGAATCAAGTGCAAATGTCAGGAGAAAATAAGCTCTGAGAAAACTGTATCGTTAGCATCTACCCCCAGGAAACTAGAAAAAGAGCACCAAATTTACCCCACAGTTACAGGAAAGTTAACCAAAATAGAGCATTAGCCAGCAAAACTGACAACAATGAAATCAATACAGAAATGAGTGAAAAATGAAATTGTTTGAGACAGGGTGTTATGATGTAGCACTGAATGGCCTGGAACTCACTGTGGAGACCATGCTGGCCTCAAATTCAGAGTTTTGCCTGGTTTTGCCTCCCAAGTACTGGGATTAAAGGTATGCACCAGCACACTTGTCCCAAAATTGGTTATTTAAAAAGATCAATAAAACCTATAATCCACTATCCTGGCTAAATTACAAAAGGGAAAAGAGTAAAAACAAATTACTTATACCAGGAGTGGAAACAAGGTATCATCACAAATCCCATAGACAGTAAAATAATAATAGAATTTTATAAACAAATTCATGTCCACAAGCTTAATAACGTGGAGGAAATGAATCCGTTCTATGAAAGAGATAATGTTTCAAAGAGAGAGTCCATCTGTAAAGGCACAAATCTACTAAAGAAGTTGAATTAATAACTAGTTCCCTTCCAAAACCAAAGCCTCAGGCCTACACAGGTCCATGGGTAATCCTATCAAGCATCTATCTAACCCAGTATGGTGGTATACTCCTATAACCCTAGTACCCAGGAGGCTGAGGCAGAAGCATTGTAAATTTCAGACAGGCCTGGGTTAAATAGTGAGTTTAAATGGGATACCTCTATGACACCCAGCTCTAGCCACACAGACTATCTCGGGAGAGAGTGTGGGAAGACTAAACTGGAGGGAAGTTGATGTCTATGTCTTCTGGACATGACTGCTGCCCTCCTGAACACACAGAGGTCATGTTTGCCTACACAACAAGTCCACAAGATCCACCAAACAAGTAGCATGGAAAAGGGAGAGGAGAATAGGCCAAGCCCCTAATTCAAGATCTATTGACAGTTGATGGTTTCTGGGGAAGGAAGAGTCAGTGATCTTTAAGGGGTGGTCCTTTAGTGGACCATGCTCCAGTAGATGGACCCGCATCATCCATAAGCATAAGGACAGCACGATTTGGAACCAGTGAGCTTCTTATAAAAGAAGGAAGGGATGTGAGCTGAGAAGTGGATCTGGGAGTAGTGGGGGTGCAAATGATCAAAACGCAGTCATTGTATTCATGTATGAAATTCTCAGAGAAATAAAAACATCTCATCCTTTTAAAACTTTCTCAGAAAATTAGGAATAGTTGTAATGTACTTAACATTATGAAGACTATCTACAACGTAAACTACACCAAACTTATGCTATGAGAGATGAGATGATTTGTGAAGATCAGGACTAAGCGAAGATGTTTTTCTTTCTCTGTTACTTTCAACAGCATCACACTGGAAATGTAACTAGTGTAATAAGATGAGATAAAGGAAATAACAGGCACACAACCTGAGAAGTAAAAACTAAAATAATCTTTCTTCAGAAGGTGTGGGTCCATCCACTGTAGCATGGCCCATCTAAGGGGCCACCCCCTTAAAGAACACTGACTCTTCCTTCCCCCAGAAAAATCTCAAATAACTGATGGGAGAGAGAAAGGTCCCAGGAAAATATGCAGTCATCTGGGGAATGTCCAGTCAACATTCCACACTCCTGCAATGAACAATTGGAATTTGAAACTAAGGACCGTTATTTTCTACGTTACCACATTACTTTCTACATTACTCTCACTGGCCTTGACTCCTGAGATAGCACCATGCAGTTTGCTCTGTAAGCAGCCCTGTGATGTGAGGCTCATCCTGGCAGCCCTCCCAGGATTCTCTCTTTAGCAACACTTGAAAGCTCAGTCTGTCCAAGAAACACTAGTGCTGTAACCAAATGCCCCATGTGTTTGCGGCTTAATGAACTAGGCAACCTTTCTGTTAGTAGGACAGTTGAAGGCAGGTGGTGGTGGTGGTGGGAAGCTCGTCTCTATGGGATTATCCAGGAACCAAGTGTCTTCCTTAATTTACCTCCACATCCCAGAGACTTGAAGTTCCTCTTTAGCAGAGAAAAGAGAAAGAGGGAGAGGCAGGTACACTTGCCAGGCCCCTGGCTTTTCATCATTGACCAAGAAAGGGCCTGTCAGTGGCCCATCATCCATCCACAAGGCGGATGGAGGATGCTCCCACTGATGCTAAAAACTCCAAAAAGCAAGAAATTGTACCAGAGTCATTGGTGCTCTAAATAACCAGTCTGGGCTGATGTCTTATCTTCTCTGTGATGTGCCAAGGACACCAAACAGGACCTGAATTCCCTCACTGTCCCTTTTTTCCACCTGAGCCTCCTGGGCCAGTCTTCCTGCCTCTCTGACCCTCTGCTTCCTTGTGCTGAAGGAAACATTCACCTGCTTTATCTGTATTTTTTTCAAAAGCTCCAGGTACCCTGGTTCAGAACTTTATCCTGTCCCAGCTCCTGTAATCTCGAGGCCTGATCCTTTTACTTAATGATCTAGAATATGAGACATGGCTCTCTGCCACTCCTAGGGTTGTCATAAGGACCCTCCTGCATAAGCATCATGAGTAGACTCCTGTTCTAGAAAAATAAATGTGTTGGATCAGGAAGGAGCTGGGGAAAGGACATGTTTCCCAGGCTTGGTGACAAGGCTGAAAGGGGCATGTGCACAGCACACAGAGGAAGGAAGGAATTGAAGAAGAGGACTGTGGCATTAAAAAAGTAAAATCAGAGTGGAGGAATAGATGAATGGAAAGGAGGAAAGGAGGGAGAGATAGGGTGAAGATTTCAAAAGGGAAAGAAACAAATAAGAAGGAAGAGATATGGGGAGGATGGAAAAGGGACGGGAAGAAGGTAGAAGGGAGAGGGAGGGAAGACTGGAGGGAAAAGGAGGGGGGAGGGGAGGGAGGGAGGGAGGACTGGAGGGAGGAAGGGAGGACTGGAGGGAGGGAGGG
>NW_021604600.1:6051949-6096625 GCF_004785775.1 Grammomys surdaster
AGGCCTGAAGGCATTGGAACCGCTAGAGGGCTCTTCTGGGATCTCCATTTCCTGGGACAGAGCCCAGCATCATAGTCATCTGGGGACTGTCCAGAAGCCCAGAGCCCAGTCGCCAACCAACCTGTGTCGAGTGCAGCAGCAGGCGCCTGGAATCCACAGCTTAATAGGGAGTCATCATTTTATTGTCAAGAGCATGTGCCAGTCTCGTCCAAATCAATTAATTCCTTAATCACCCTGAGTGGAGCAAGATGCCAAGCGGCCGTGAGGGAGCGATGAGTCTTAGTCGTATTTAACTGCCAGGCGCTTCTGACACCGTAAGGCATCCTCGAGGTTGCACAATAAAACCCAAAGTTTAATTGGTGGGTAACAAGGCCCCAGGCAATTGTAGCTTATTAATGCTGACAACAGGAATATGTACATGAGGCGCAACAGCCGGCTACTTAGAGCAACCCCGGCGGACCTGCGCCAGCAACAGGAAGGACAGCATGTGGTCCGGTCGCAGACACACTTGAGATTTTTTTCTACCAGAGGGATTTTCTGCAACATAAATC
Organism: Grammomys surdaster; assembly: GCF_004785775.1. Lineage (NCBI taxonomy): Eukaryota > Metazoa > Chordata > Mammalia > Rodentia > Muridae > Grammomys > Grammomys surdaster. The sequence continues at coordinate 6,052,501 of NW_021604600.1, forward strand.
TATACATAAGTCATCATCCCTACCTCCATCAACTCTTATCCAAGGGACCAACATACTGAAAGGATAGGACCAGAAAGGATAGGAGCTCAAAAAGCTGAGGTTCATGGGGACAAGCAGGTAAAAACTGGAGATAAATCCGTGCAAAGTGTTTGTACCTGCTGTATATGTTTGTACAGGCAGTGTATAGCACAATGCTTCTTGCTAAAAGGGTGTGAGTACAGACTGAAATTCTAGGCTTAGTTCTTCCCACCCAGCTGTAGATTTTGTCGGGGAACTGTACTCAGCCTTAGCCCATCGTCCATTGCTAAAGGAACATCTTTCCCAACTATTTACACAGAAGGTACATGTTTTGTTGTATGGAAATATCTGGGCTAGACACGGTCATGAAGCAGGCACAGGCCATCATACCCCTCTCCCCTTAAAAACTATGAAAACAGAACCACATGGAGGAGCAGGAAGCCCAGCCTTGGTCCCCAGCCCAGCTTGGACCAGACAAATGGCAGCTGTCACTGAGAGATTTTGTTACTGAAGCAAAGAGGTGAGACTGTTCCATTGGCTTCATGCTTCCAAAGAGCCATCACCCTGGGCATGGATGTCACCTCCAGTTGAGGCTGTGGTTACAGAGATGCCCTGGATTGGAAGAAGTTTGGTGTCTGTGTCCAGAACTGCCATTTGAGTCTCTGACTCTGTCAACCTTTGCCTTTTTTTTTTTTTTTTTTTTACTTTTAAGATAAAGTCTCAGTAGCTCATTGTAACTTCAAATGTATAATCCTCCTGCCTCAGCCTTCCAAGTACTGAGATCACAGCCTTGGTCCACTGTACCCATTATGCATGCAGACGTTAATAACACATGCAAATATCTTGTGGGTTGCATAATTATGTTTTACTGGGCTTTTTGCCTGATGAAAGCATTATGTCATTAAATATAACATTTTAAATATGAAATGATTTTCATGACCTCACTCTAGAGTATTTTTTTTACTTTCACAAAGATCTTATATCTTCAAATTGGCAAGGTCTGAGGCTCATCTCCCTATGTCTAAGGGACCCCAGACTTCAGAATGGCAAGTGCCTAGAACTTGCCCTTCTCAAGTCCCTGAGTATGTGACATGCATGCTTGGAAACCCTAGTAGTCCATTTGAGAAGATAGGACCTAATGGCAGACTACCTTCTGAGGGTGACATTGCTTAATCCCATGACACTCATTCAGCCATTCAACAAACGTGTTCATGGCTGCTGCCGTTGATACAAGAATCTAAGTACTAGTCTCACAGTTCACAGAATCTCTGGTAAATAATTATATGCCCAGTATATTGGAGAACAGGCCTGAGAACACCTCAGCTCTAGTACAGGAAGCACCTGGGGTCCATCTTCCCTTGATGTCACCAATCTTTCATCTTCCCACAGTAAGGGCACACAAGAAGTATCAATGATGCAGGGTTTTTGTTTTGTTTTCTTTCTTTCTCAGTCAGTATGAGCTCTCCTTGAAGCTGACTACAGCTTATTGAACCCCAGCACCTTAAAATATTGACCCATATAGACACACAGTGGGGCTTCTCATTGCTTTACTATCTAAAAAGGGATACTATGTCTCGACTTAGCAGTCCTCACATTGGCCCCTGAACTGATAGCTTCTCCTATAACTCAGCCCAACACTCACATAAACATATCTTCCACTGTCTATGAGATCATGTAGAAAGGACCCGAGATTTTTGCAGCCCCTGAGGTCTCTATAGAAAATGCCCGGCCCCGCCCTCTCCTTGAATAACACATAGACCAATGATCACAGCCAGAGCTGTGGAGACTGAAATGTGAGCTCAACACAATTTGCACAGCCCATAAAATATCATTCATTTTTTAAACTCAACAATTTAAACTTTGGAGCATATTCTTAAATCCTAACAAATGAGGAGGCTGGGATTTCCATTTGACCTGTGAACCGTACCAAGTCAGTCTCTGCCACTCCCAGGATTATACTGTTGGATGTTTGTAAACTACATTTCCCAGCATCCCATGGCACTTCACTACCTATTGGTTCCTGCTGGTTGGAGGCATATATGAAAGATTGACAAGAGTGTAGGAACTCACTCTGTCCAGCTGTTGTCAGTGTCTCTTCAACTTTTGGAGAAAAGCCCTCTTGGTTTCTTTCCTTGTTCCTATTACCAGCCACCAAAGTTTCTGCAGATTTGTCATTGCCAATCATATGGTGTCTTCCTGAGACCCAGGGACAGACTATGGGATACCTCCCCTTGAGATTTAAGCACCCATTTACCAAGGAGCATTCCATAAGTCCCTAAGTATATTATCATACTTATCACATCAGTATTTCTAACATGTGAACCTTCAAACTGCCTTGTTTGGTCATTCAGGGCCCTAATAATACATTACCTCTGTGTGGTGGTTTGAATATGCTTTGCCCATAGGGAGTGGAACTATTAGGAGGTGTGGCCTTATTGCAGTAAGTGTGACCTTGCTGAAGAAAGTGTGTCACTGTGGGAGTGAACTTTGATGCCTCCTAGTGCTCAAGTTCCACCCATTGTGGAAGAGACCCTCCTCCTGGTTGCCTGTAGAAGACAGTCTCCTTCTGGCTGCCTTTGGATCAAGATGTAGAACTCTCAGCTCTTTCTCCAGTACCATGTCTGCCTAGAAACTGCCATGCTTTCTGCCATGATGATAATGGACTGAACCTCTGAAGCAGTAAGCTATCCCCAATTAAATATTGCCCCTTATAAAGGTTTCCTTGGTCATGGTGTCTCTTCACAGCAATAAAACTCTAACTAAGACACTCTATTTAATGTACTCCCTTTGGAATATCTAGTGTGAGTCTCTTTTCCTAACTAAACCTCAACTGATAAGTCCTAGTTTTATAGACTAAAAACTGAGACTCCCAGAAATTTAGAACTTGTTTGGGTCAACATATCAAGTAAGTCATGGGTATTTACCATAACAGATAAAAAGGATACAGACACATTAGACCTGGTCTGGCTCACTGTACAGCATTAGGCTTAGAACCAGTGTATGTATGCTACAGAAGGTAGAGTTCATGGCGCACTCAATTCCACACAATCATAGCACAGTCTAGGAACCCATAGAAACCATATTTCAGTGGCTCCCTGAGTTCATGATAAGTGTTATTCTCAAATGTTTGCGCCTAGCACTGTCCCCGACACACAGTAAGATACAATAGGAGGCTATTGGAGATAAGTAGAATAGATTCTTAGCCATTTGTCTTCTTGCTCTGACAGTCAATAAAAACAGCTTGAGGAAGGAGGGGTTTCTTTTGACTCACAGTTGATTAAGGGATCCAACATGTCAGGGAAGGCATGACAGCAGAAGCAGCTGCTCACACTGTGCACACAGTCAGGAAGCAGAAGACGTAGATGATGGTGCTCAACTTGCTTTCTTGATTTGTATCTTGTTTTGTGTCTTCTTTCTTTATTGTTTTTAATTTTTAAGACTATTTTTCTTTGATAATTTCTTACACATGTACAATGTATATCCCAGCCTAAGGGATAGTGTCATTCTCATTCAGAATGGATCCTCCCTCTGCAATTAAACTGTTCTGTAAGTACTCTAAGAGTCTCTTCTAGTTTGCTTTCTGTTGCTGTGATAAACACCATTAGCAAAAGCACCTTAGGGAGGGAAGGGTTTATTTCAGATTACACTTCCCAGTAACAAGTCATGACTGAAGAAAGTCAGGGAAGGAATTCAAGGCAGGAGCCTAGCCTAAAGTAGAAATCACAGAGGGACACTACTTACTGGTTGTTATGGTTTGTATATGCTCAGCCCAGGGAGTGGCACTATTAGGAGGTGTGGCCTTGTTGAAGTAGGTGTGTCACTGTGGGTGTTCGCTTTAAGACCCTTATCCTTGTTGCCTAGAAGTCAGTATTCTGCTAGCAGCCTCCAGATGAAGATGTAGAACTCTCAGCTCATCTTGCACCATGCCTGCCTGGATGCTGCCATGTTTCTACCTTGATGATAATGGACTGAACCTCTGAACCTGTAAGCAAGGCTCAATTAAATGATGTTCTTATAAAAGTTACCTTGGTCATAGTGTTTGTTCACAGCAGTAAAACCCTAACTAAGACACTAGGTCACTCAATGGCTATTCTCAGCTAACTTCTTATACAACTGAAGCCTATCTGCCTAGGGATGATGACACCCACAGTGGGCTGGTTGAGCACTAGTCCCCAGGCAATTCTAGACTATGTTGACAACAAATCTAACCAGGACAGTTTCCACACTGATTCTAAATTCAGTCACATTGACAATAAATATGAGCCATCATAAAGTTTTAAAACAATAGTTTTATAAACTGAATGAGTATTAAAATTCATTCGAACTTAAAGGGAAAGAAATGAATGGTCCCTACAATAAAATAAGTGACCCAGACAGTATTATACTTCTTTAATAATGAAATTTTCAAGGTGTTGTGGTCTCAAAGCATGAGCAATAATTAGTAATGGGTTAGTCTGACCTCAGAGCTATTTCTTGTATAGATAAAAGCCTTTCCAGAAACCAATATACTATAAAAATGATCACTCACAGTGACAAGAAAATAATGAGAGAGAGAGAGAGAGAGAGAGAGAGAGAGAGAGAGAGAGAGAGAGAGAAGGGTATCTATGAGTCCAAGTCAAACAAAAACTGCCAAAGGAACAATAGGAACATTAGTACGTCTATACATGGTAATGGCTTTCAATAATAGAAACTAATTTTTTTCTAATATTTTCTTAAATTTGTTTTCAAACATTTTTTTCTCAAGTTGAGAAAGCTCTAAAGGATTATCAATGAATATTACATCCCTCATAGAATTGAAATAAATAAACAGCATCTATCACTTCTACTCACTGCCAAGCTAAGGCTCATAGACAACATGAATACTGGAAATGAATGATTTACTTTTACTCAAAATAACATGCTGACATATACAGAAAGCTCAAAGAAATCTGTCCTGAGTTACTACAATTCATATGGATATTTACCAAAATCATAAAATGAAATTAAAAACAAAATTCACATTACCAACAAACAAGATCAAAAAAAGATTTACAATGGCATCAAAAGCACAAGTTGTTAAAATAGACCAAATGAATGTCGTGTAAGGTCTCTGCTTGAAAAAAACACACCTGTTTTTTAGATTTATTTATTTATTTATTTATAAGAATGATCTATCTACATGTACACTACATGTCAGAAGAGGCAATCAGATCACATTATAGATAGTTGTGAACCACCTGTGGTTGCTAGTAATTCAACTCATGACATCTAGAAGAACAGACAGTGTTTTTAAATGATAAGCTGACACTGGGGTCATGAGACCAGGAGACCTATCCCTGACCCCAACCTGCTGCTGCAACACTCCAGAGAGCAGGCCCTGTACCTTGCCTGGGCAGCACAGTAGAGCTGGCCCTGGATGCAGGGATTGCAGGTGAGCTGGGTCCCAAGGGTGTGAGCACAGGAGAACCAGGCTCTAACTCTTGTCTGTTGAGTAGTAGCATGGACCAGAGAGAAACAACTTTTCCCTTCCCTCATCTCTCACCATCTATGGCAGAAGGGAGAGCTGGCCCTGGAATTATGAGAATGGGAAAACTGGCCATGTCCCTCCCTGGCTGCAGCACTCAGGAGAGCAGGCCCTGTACCTCACCTGGGCTGCCGGATAGAGTTGGCCCTGACTGGGGGAGAGGAGTTGCTGGTCAGTTGGATGAAGGGCATGAGAGCGGGAGAGCCAGGGAACTGACTATCTCTGATATTATCAGGCCTAGATCCAAGGCTTTGAATTGTCCCACCCCAACATCTACCACATCAAGGAACTGCTAGAATGCATGAAGGGGCCAGTTCTACAGATCCCAAGCTTCAGTATCTCCATGACAGAGGGCAACAACAGAATATCTGTGAGGAGTCCCAGTGAGGATCCAGTATTGGTAGTGTAGCAGAAGCCAGAGGTCTCGTACCAGACCAACGAGTCATTGCAAGGAATATTTGCAAGCAAAGAAGTGTAGATAAAGGGTATATTCTGTGGGACACACACTGATACAGTGCAGCTTCCACAATGAGACTGTTTTTTAATTTGTTGCAGGGGAGATTGCAAGGATGGAAGGCAGGTACAAGAGGAGGGAGAGATGACAGGAATTAGGGTATATGATGTCAAGTTTACAAGGAACCAATAAAAATAATTTTTAAATTTAAAAAAAATTTAAAAAAAATGATGAGTGATGTTAAAGCCTAAATAAACGGAGAGACACATGGTGCTCGTGGATGTGGGACTGACTCAAATTTTGTTAGAATAAGTTGCCTTCCATTTTTGTATAGAATTAATTAAAAACCTACCAACCATTTGGTAAACTAGGAAATATAATTGTAAAATTTATATATAAATAGAAGTATTTAGATTATCTAAAATGATCAAAATTCAAAGACCTCCACAATTTGACTTTAAAATTTACAATAAAGCTAAAACAATCAAGACTCTAGAGCATTAGCATATGGATAAGTATCTAAAACAGAGCCACACATGAATGATTGATTTATTTAAAAGTAGATTCAGGCACAGGATACACTCCAAAGCTTTTATTATAACAATACTTAAGATGCTTAAGATTAAACTCAGGAGTTTGCACATGCTAATGTTGGACCACTAGGCCACATCTCTGGATGATAATATTTTACCAAGAAATTCAAACAATCCATGGAGTTAAGACATTTCTTTTCAACAAATAAGATTGGAGAGTGAGCTATGAAGACAAACTGAGCTTTGACCGCTATTCTACAGCATAATAAAAATTAATTCAAAGCAGACATAAACTTAAAAGCTAAAAACATAAAAGAAAAATTCGCAACACTGGTGGGGACTTTCAGGGACAAAGGAGCACTAAAAACAAAATAAAATATATTAAAATTCCATCAATATTTTAAAATGTTGCTCAGCAAGTAGTTTCAGATTTTTAAAAAGGCAAACCACAGCCTGAGAAAAAGTACATGTCTGACAAAAGACTGGTGTTCGTAATATAAAGAGCTCTCAGAATTAATAATTGAAAACACACAGCCCAGTGAAAATTACCAAAAGTCTTGAAGAGGCATTTTATAAAAGTAGAAAAATGAATGGGCTAGGGAGACAGCTCAGTGAGTAAAGTGTTTGCCTTGCCAGCATAAAATCTCAAGTTCAAAACCTGGAGGTAGTAGTTTGTGCTTGTAATGTCAGGTTGGAGGTAGAGGCAGGTAGATTCCTGGGGCTCACTGACCACCCAGCATGGGCTACAGGATAGTTCCATCTAGGCCAGGGGAAAACAAGGAAAACCAAGGTGGAAAGTATCCGAGGAATGACACTCAAGATTGTCCTTTGGCCTCAGCACACCTAGCCATGTGTGTGCATCAGTACACACACCAAACATGTGTATGTGTGTACACACACATACACACACTCATAATCACATTAGTCATTAAAATAATGAAATTTAGTCGTTTACCCAAAAATGATTAAAATGTAGAAGACTCTCTGAATATCTAAAGTAACTCTAAACAGAAACAGCAATGCTACAGGTATCATGATATCTGACTTCAAATTATACTACAGAGCCATAGTGACAGAGACAGTACAAAAATAAGCATGCCCAATAATGTAACAGTATATAAGAGTCAGAAGTAAACCCACACAGCTACAATCAACAAGTTTTCAAAAGATATCAAAAACACACATTGGGAAAAAGACAACCTCTTCAACAGATAGTACTTGAAATATAAAACATCTACATGTATAAAGCAAAACTGGATCCATACCTCTTAATTCAAGTGAATCAAAGTCCTTAATTCCTCAAAGTCTAAAACTGTTAGAGAGAAACTAAATTGAAGACCTCAAGACTATCTGAAAATGTCTCCAATAACACGATCATTCCAAAAATTCACAAATGAGATTTTGTGAAACTCAGAAGCTTCTACACAGCAAAAGAGACAACCACCATAGTGACCAGAACCATGGAAATCAATATGGAGGAAAAACAAAAAAACAAACAAACAAACAAAAAAACACTGAATGGGTCTTCCAAGTGACTCGAAAGTCAAAGGAACACACCAGAAACACAGTGTTTGTTGTGCTATTCACAGTAGCAAGGAAAGGGAAACAGCCTGCATGTCCATCAACTCATGAATGGATAAAGGTAGTATGGGACATATACATATTAGAATTGTATTCAATCATAAAAAAGATGAAATAGAGACATTTTCAGGAAAACAGATGTACCTAAAAATTTTTGTATTAAACAAAATTAGTCAAACTCAGATTACAGACACCACTGCTTCCCCAGGCATGTAATTTCTAGACATACGTATGTGTGCTTGTGTGTGTGTGTGTGTGTGTGTGTGTGTGTGTGTGTGTGTGTGTGTGTATCTGTACAGGATAATCTCGGCTACATTCATGGATGTGGGAAGAGCTAGCCCACTCTGGGTAGCATCATTTCCTAGTGACCCGAGAGTATGTGTGCATGCATTCATTCTCTCTGTTCTTGGGTGGATGTGACTAGCTACCTCAAATTCCCACCTTGACTTCCCTCTCGTGTAAAGTCATGAGCCAAAATAAGTCCTTTTTCCCTAAGTTGCTTTTGTCAGGGTGTTTATTACAACAATGGTGAATAAAACTGTCTCTACAAAGAATTACACAAGAATGCTGCAGCTTTACTTCGCCCCAAACAAATCAAATATCTTCCAAGAAAATAATAAATAACAAAATACGGTATGGCCACTATACTCATAAATGGAGTAGTACTTACCTGTAAAGAAGGGACTATCATGACAATGACACACGTGGATCTCACAGACCTCAAGCAAAACTAGTGAGCTCATCCCGTGCCTGCTACATGATCTCAGGTACATCGAGTTCAAGTCCAAAGTCTATGGAGTCGAGGTCAAAGGTGTTTGACAAGGGGTGAGAGAAGCTCTTCCTAACTCATGACATTGGCCTCTATTTTCACTGGGGAGTGGTTACACGGGTGTCCATGGTTTCCTGATGCCAATGAACTCTACATTTGAGGTTTGAGCATCTTACCACTTGTAGACTAAACCTCATTTTGTTCAGATGCCTTTGAGATATCTGTCTGTCTCTTGTCTAAGTCTAGCTGCAGCTCTCTGGGAAGCACTGCAGGAACACCTGCCCAACTTGCACATTTGAACCTGTCAGCTCTCCCTCTCTCAAGTCCTCTTGCAAGTCCAGCCATGCTCTGTGTTGACACACCAGGAAAGATGTCCTCTAAAAAAATGAATAAATAACACTTGCAGTGTCAAAGGAACAGAAGTAACATAAAATCATGCTCAGAAAGGAAGGGTAAGTGAGTTACAGAATAGACTGGCAGCTGTTAGAACTAGTAAGGGAGACCATGGGCTGATGAGAAATGAGGACACCACTGTGTCTTCAAGGGAGAGAGAGAGAGAGAGAGAGAGAGAGAGAGGGAGGGAGGGAGGGAGGGAGGGAGGGAGGGAGGAAGGAAGGAAGGAAGGGAGAGAGAGAGAGTATAGGAGGTATGATCATCAATGATCATATACATGTAGGAAAATGTCATAGTGAAACTTAGCACATACAATTAGAACACCAGGAATAAACATCTAATGAAAGATTTGTGAGCTTCTATGGCAGATATAAGCTGCTGCTTCGGCCAGTCTGTTAGTGGAGAAATGAATGTACCATGTAATATTATTTGAAAGTACATGGAAGACTAGGCTGGCTGTCATCTCTGAAAGCAGAGGCTGACAGGCTGGGTGGAAGACACTTGGAGGGGGAGTATATACTCTCTGTATTGCTTCCCTTTAAGTGTGTGTGTGTGTGTGTGTGTGCGCGCGCGTGTGCACGCGCGCGGGCGAGTGCACGAATGCACGCATGCACACACAGATGCTTTGCTTACATGTATGTCTATGCACTACTTGCACACCTGGTACCTATGGAGGTGGAAAGTGGATGTCAGATCCCTTGGAACTGGGGTTACATGTGGTTGTGAGTTGTCTTGTGGTTTCTAGAAATTGAACCCAGGTCCTTTGGAAGGGCTGCCAGTGCTCTTAACCACTGAACCATCTCTCCAGCCCTCGTACTGCTTCTTTTGTTGTATGAGAAGCTGTGTTTTGTTTTGTTGGTTTTCTTTTTCTTTCTTTCTTTTTTTTTTTAAAGAATTAAGGGACAAGCATATGACATACACTTTCTTTTTATTATTATATGTAAGTACACTGTAGCTGTCTTCAGACATCCCACAAGAGGGCATCAGATATCATTGCAGATGGTTGTGAGCCACCATGTGGTTGCTGGGATTTGAACTCATGACCTCTGGAAGAGCAGTCAGTGCTCTTAACCACTGAGCCATCTCACCGGCCCCTGGTTTTCTTTTTCAAAGTAGGTTTATTATGTAAATCAAAAACTCCTTTAAAAGCAACCTGTGGGTCACGATCCCTTTGGGGGTCATATATCAGATAGCCTGCATATCAGATATTCACACTATGATTCATAAAGTAGAAAAATTACTGTTATGAAGTACCAATGAAATAATTTTTGGTTGAGGGTTATCACAACATGAGGAACTGTATTAAAGTGTCACAGCATTAGGAAGCTTGAGAACCACTGCCCTAGGTCATCCTTGGGACCTTCTAGCATCCTGGGAACTCCCCAGGACTCACCTTCAGTTTTAAAAACAGATTTCACAGTCAAAGAAAAATAAACATCCATGAAGGATTTATGAAAAAAATCAATTTAATTCTAAAGAAATAATATCATATTTCTCTTTGTCCTTGCAAACTGCACAGTGGTGGCACAGCTGGTACAGCACTGTCACAGATGGCATAGCATTGGCACAGTTGTCACAACATTGGCACAGCACTGGCACAGCTGACACAACATTGGCACAGCTGACACAGCACTGGCACAGCTGGTACAGCACTGGCACAGCTGGTACAGTATTTGGCACAGCACTGGCATAACTGGCACAGCATAGGCACAGCACTGGCACAGCTGGCCCTCTGTCCAGGAGCTCAGGATCCTCTGTCACTGTTTACCCAGAATCAGAATTACAGCAAGATAATGTGCTTGCTCTGAGCCCCTAAGAAACATGCTGGAGTTTTACCAGCAGCTTTAGAAAGGGCTTCTTTGTGTCTTCATTCTGGCCAAAGTAGGTGGCACATACCAAGGGAACTCAGGACATCTAGAGACTGCCAAGGTCAGGCTAGTGGTACAACCTAGCACTGGTGTGAGGGCTTTGGCAGGTGGGGACTGAGACCACATGAAAAGTTGACTTACTGGTTCCAAGTAGAAAAGCAGGTCTGCCTTGTTACTTCAAATGATTTGTCACTTTAGAGTCACCCTATGGGACCAGATAGCTGTGTCAACTCCCTCAATGACAAAGGTATCATCGCACATTTTAAGGTAAAATGTACCAGCATTTTCAAAAACCTAGAGGAATAAAATAAAGTTGATGTCCTCCAAATACAAAAAGGAAAGAGGCTTTCGAAGGTGGGATAAGACCTAGAAGGGAAGCTGGGGTGTTCAACGCTGGCGGGAGGGTAGACCACCTGTTATTTATGGGTAAGCAATGTAGAAACACCAGAAGCAGGGTGGACCCTTGCCTTGCTCCTTCTGTGATCTTAGGTGAGCTGTCTCATGCTTCTGCACTCATCTCTTCACCTATAAAGTTCTGTATGGTTTGTATCCTAGAAGCCAAATCCAGGAGTGATACAGTCAGGCACTTTGAGCAATGTCAAATAAACACTTGTAACTGGCCACTGTGAACACCTCTTGCTTCTGCTAAATTCCAGCCCACACTGGACTCTTACCATGAGTTCCCCAGACTTCCTCTCTAATGAACTCTCCAAATGGATGTGTACATGAAGATCTGTATGGTAGCTACTCTTTTGAGGCTTCTCCCAGAAAGATATTTGAGCCTACCCCAACCCAGCGTGCTGCATCTAAATCCTTACTTCCTTCAAAGCTTGCTTTCACAAGTCTATTCTGCACTGAAGATCCTTCAAATGCTTCACAGTTTCAAAGCAGATCCATTTATTTATTCAACAGATCTCTATCAGGTATCTCCAGTGTCCTGAGAATCGGGACCTTACAGGTACAGGTATGGATAAAATGCCTGACTCTGGGGGTGTTGTTTTTGTAGGCTCGTGGAGGGGTTGGATATGTCACACAAGGACATGAATAAAACAGGACAATCTTGGAGCCCAGTAAATCTCACCAAGCAATGGAGTCACAATGAGAGTGGCCATTCCAAGGCCCACTCCTGCTATATATTCCTAGGCAGAAGGGTATGGAAGTATCTCACTTTGACTGAAGGGTGAAGCCCTGGGTGCTTTTAACAGTCATTTTCCTTTTAAATTTGCTTATTAATTTGCTCATTTAATTATCCCATAAGTATATGTTAAAGCCAAAGATTCTTCTGCCCAGCACAGAGGACTCAGAGCTGAACAGACCTAGTTCCTACATACATGAGTCACAACTTCCCCTTTGGTTAGCAGAGCTGAGCCAGACACACAAAGGATCAGTTAGGAAACCAGGTGCCCTGATAGCATCAGCAGACATCCGAAGAATCTTGAAGGCTGAATAGAAAATGTCCAGGCTCCACTTCTGAGACACGGCATAGGCAAATGCACAGAGATAGAAACTTCCCTCTGATAGCTGCAGGAAATGCAGGGCGGCTTCTGAGTGTAGAGTGAGGCAGGAATGAAGAAAATGGGGGCTGGGACACATGGTAGCTCATGGAATCCTTGGGTGAGACATTCAGCCTGGACCTGTCGAAAAGGAAGGAAAGGGCAGTGTGAGAAACAACTCTCGGTTCCACCATCCTTGAGAGAAGCACCCACAGATGTGCCAGAGTCATCCATTATCCACTCCTGGCCCCTGGTGGGCAGACATGCACATAGCCAGCATCCCCACCATAGGAAGGTACAGTAGCTGAAGTTGTGCACATCTTCGGAAAGAGCTGTTGAGTTGGTTAAGTCCTTTCACCAGATTTAAAGGTCAAGTCACAAGTTCAGAAGATCAGGGAAGATTCCCCTCCAGCCACCCTGCAACACTGCTTCCCTCTCTGGTCCTCTGGTCGCCCATGTGCATGTGAACCATCTGCCTCCTCTCGTCTCCTGTTTGTATCTCTTGGTATTTTCTATAAGCTGTCCAGAGTTTCAACCACACACGTTTTCAGTTGCCTGGACTTTTAACATTTGTGCTCCTGAGAAACGGACTTTAGAGAAGTAAAGTTGTGGTCAATCTTGCATTGTAAAGAGTTCCAGTCCACAGCCCTGTGGAGAAGGGACTACAGAAGGTGGTCCTGCAGGTGGTACCAAGAGGACAGTGGGGCCGAGTCACATGGAGGTCTGAACTGAGCAAGCAATGGGGAAGATTGGAGAAAATAAGTTCTGGCATCAGAATGTCCATACTCAGTGACTCATAGCATATGAGGGGGAGACAGGGAGACATTCTACAGGAGTCTCTGGTGTAGGACCATGTGCCATGATCACCAGTGTCAGCTGGGGGGATGAAAGCGGGCACAGGAAGCCAGAGTTAGAGAGGAGCACACAAGCTGCTCAAACCGTCATAGAAGAGGAGTCCTGGAGAGTGAGGTGTGGACTTCTGGAAGCGGTCATTGCTGAACCAGGAATGATAGACCAGCTCACCAATCAGGAAGAGGGGATGAGATGCTGAGAACACCCGTATCCAGAGTGCTTTAGAAATGGAATTTATCAAACAGTCGGAGAAACAGCTGATTGGAAGAATACACAGTGAGGCTCAGAGAATATCTAAGGAGCCCACCGGGTCAGAAGAACAGGAGGGTCAGCAAGGCATAGTCACTGGTGACATTTCCAAAGCAGTTTTAGACAGCTGGTGGACTGGATCTGGGTAGCAATGGAGAGAGGAATCACTGCAAAGATAAGAAGGCACAGACAGTATCTCAGGCTAATTTTAAGTAGATGTTTTTGTTGTGGGGGAGGGAACAGTGGGAGAAGATCAGCTTTCTGCCACAGTTGCTTATAGAAGCACCTGGGGGACATCTCAAAGCCTGCTGATGTCAGGGCTTAGCTGCAGCATACTGCTCTTTTATTGCTTTGAGGTGCGGTGCAGGCACCTGATCTTAAAACCTCCTGAGGTGGTACAAGGATGGCTGCTGAAGCCAAACAGAGGCAAAGTGTGACATGGAGGGACCGTGCTCATCAAACTGATTTTCCAAAGTGAGAGAAATTCTCCAGCATGTGGAGACTATCATGACAAAAGTAAAGAAGCAGAAAGGATCTATAAAGGCACTGCATGGGAGGGGGGAGTCAGTGTTCATGGTACAGCTCAGGGGAGGGAGGAGTCAGTGTCCATGGGACAGCTGTGGGGAGGGAGGAGTCAGTGTCCATGGTACAGCTGTGGGGAGGGAGGAGTCAGTGTTCATGGTACAGCTGTGGGGAGGGAGGAGTCAGTGTCCTTGGTACAGCTGGGGGAGGGAGGAGTCAGTGTCCTTGGTATAGCTGTGGGGAGGGAGGAGTCAGTGTTCATGGTACAGCTCAGGGAGGGAGGAGTCAATGTCCATGGTACAGCTGGGGGAGGGAGGAGTCAGTGTCCTTGGTACAGCTGTGGGGAGGGAGGAGTCAGTGTTCATGGTACAGCTCAGGGAAGGGAGGAGTCAGTGTCCTTGGTACAGCTGTGGGGAGGGAGGAGTCAGTGATCATGGTACAGCTGGGGGAGGGAGGAGTCAGTGTCCTTGGTACAGCTGGGGGGAGGGAGGAGTCAATGATCATGGTACAGCTGGGGGAGGGAGGAGTCAGTGTCCATGGTTCAGCTGGGGGAGGGAGGAGTCAGTGTCCTTGGTACACCTTGGGGGGAGGGGTTGTCAGAGGGCATTCTTCCCTTCTAAGGGGAGAAAAAAGAAGGAAGAAAAAAGATACCCGTTAATAGTGACACAGAAAGAGCATTTTTTTTTCTCCTGGTGACAACTTCCTTTGTGACCAAATGGATGGTTAGTTTGTATCTTAGTCCATTTCATGTTGCTATGAGAATATGTCTGAAGCTGAGTAATTTGTAAAGTAAACAGCTTGTTTATAGTTCCTGCGGTTCAAGAGCATGGCACTGCCTCGTCTGAGGGGTTCTTGGCCCAGTGGCGAAAAGGAAAGAAAGGTTACATGTCAAGAAAGGAAGCAAGGGACCAGGGAAGGTCCCAGCTGACTCTTCATAACAAGCTACTCTCTAAAGACCTAACCGAGTCCTAAAAGAACTTTAATATTACCTGGGAGCGATGCTTCTGGCAGTCTAGGGACCTTGCAATAGACTCTGCCTCTCAGAAGTCCCATGTCCTGTCTCCTAGGGCATGAACTTTGTTCCTAAATCTAATCTCCCTTTGTAGCAGTTTACTAAGAGGCAGAAGAAGCAGGAACAGCTGGCTAAATAAGAAAAGTTAGAAACCACGCTTCAGTGACCCTCCTGAATACATCATTGTCAGCTGTGTGTAAACTCTAACAGAAGGTAAATTCCAGGAAGGTGGCCCTCTCTCCCAGTGTCAGTCACTGTCACTGCCCAGGTCTACTCCACGCATGTGATAATATCAAGAGGAAAGGCATCTTGGGCACAACCTACAGCACTGTTCTTTTCTCAGGGAGGAAGAACAAGCCGGGGGAAGTTTCTAGAAGTAACTGAGCAAAGCTGTGGTTCGGGAATGGAGAATAACCTGGAAAGGCATGGAAGATGGGGTCCTGACCACAGTCCATCATTCAGGCCACATCACACAAGAGGGAAGGCTTTATCCTGAAGGCAGAAGGCCCTAAAAGTCACTCTGGGCTGCAAGAAGATGGATTTGAGAAGAAATGGGAGCTCTCTAGGTGGTAGGTGGGGATTAAATTCTTCATTTGGGGAAGAGGGTGCAATTCCAGGTGCTGAGGAGACTCCTTTTTATGATAGAATCACTCAACAGGGACCAAGCTGCTTCATGGGGGACCAAGCTCCCATCATCCCAGAAGATTCAATGTTGAGAGGAAAGATGGGCAGAGGTACCCAGGAATCTGTAGGACTCAAAACACTCACCTTCATTGCCTGCCTCTGAGGGAGGCCACGTGGCCTTCGCCACATGGGCACTGCCTCTCCACAGGCTTACCAAATTGCCTTCCTTTATTTAAAAGCCAAAGAGGAAAACAAACCCCAGCCCAAGGAAGAAGCAATTTTGGCATTAAATAAAAGGAATGTTTTTATCCTGCAATGAAAACGCTGTGATCTTGGAACACAATTTGCATAAACAGACAGTTTGGCTGTAAACAACCTCACCAGTAACTGGTATTTACATATAGAACAACTCAGTCAAAACCCAATTAAAGGCTCTGATGGATTGGGGACTGTCAAAACATTTAAAAGGCTTCACAGCAGCCTGGCGATTTATACGCCTCAGTTGGACCAGGAGCTCTCTACTGTCCGCCCAGCTGCTCTTTCCCTTGCCTCAGCCTCCTACAGACCCAGTGATCACCAGCACATCACCCAAGTCATCAGCCTGGCCTCCATGTAGGGAAAAGAGTTCTAAGCCAGCTGCTGGCCTTGGGGACTTTGGATTGACCCAATGACATGTAAATACAGAACAGGTTTTAATGTCTGACTTGAATAGACAAAGCAGGGATGAAAATCCCATGTGAAAAATGGGCACAAAGTTATCTAGGGGAAGCTTAAAAGATAACTCAATCAGTAAAAATCTTACAAATATGAAGACTCGAGGTCAGAACTCTGGCCCCCATATAAGAAGCCAGGGACATCAAGTGCTGTGATCTCTGTGATCAATGCTGGGACTGCAAAGACAAGATGGATCCTGGGGTGGACAGACTCACCAAATCAATGATCTCAGACTCTCAAAGCAACAAAATGAAAAGCAATCAAGTAAGATACCCAACACTAATGTCTGGCCTTCACACACATATGCAAATACATACATAACCACTCGTATATACAGCACACACACACACACACACACACACGGAAAGGACATGTCTGATGAGACTGCAGGCCACCATCATGGCTGAGGTTGGACACAATGGTCCCAGATGCTGATTCTCTTAAGCAAATGCCTGAAGAGCTGGACAGCAGAACAGGATTCTCTGCTTATGAACAAGAGTAAAGGACTGAACTTAGCATAAGCTAAGCCAATGTGCTAAGAAACCAGGGATATCCTTGATGGAAGGAGAGGACTCTTGAGGTACAAGGTTCTGAGGGCCCAATAGAAGTGGCCGTGCAGAGCAATGGCATAGTTGGGACAAGAATTTCCAAAGTGTGATAGAGCTAGGCACACCTGGGGCCAGGTAAGCCTTTAGGAGATGCAAGTTCATAGGAGTTGGGGAGCCTAAAGTTTAAGGATAGAGGCCTGCTTCCCAGTGAGAATAGCTGCAGAAATCACGGGACATTAATGATGTCTAGGGGAGGAGCTTCAGTGGGCTTTCATGTTGAGAGCTGTATCTGGCACCCTTGTGGCCAAGCAACACAAAGCAAGCTTTGATATATGGGTGGGAAAAGGAGATGAAAGGGAGGGAAGAAGAAAAACATGAAAAGCAACAGAAGAAAGAGAAGAAGGGCAGCAAGGACAGAACAAGTTGGGGGAGTGACCATGAGCTCTAAAACTTTCCACAAGCTGTGTCCTGAGAGCCCAGTGAAGTGTCGCTGACTCCCCAGAAGGACCCGGAGCTACACTTCTGATTTCTAGTCGAGGAACATAGAAATGAGAGAGTCTGCTCTTAGGACTCCTGACTCTTCTCAGCAAACTCATCTGTCTTGACACTGTCTAGAGCAGTGATTCCCAACCTTCCTACTGCTAAGACCCTTTAATACAGTTCCTTGTGTTGTGGTGACCCCCAGCTGTAAAATTATTTCACTTCATAACTGTAATTTTGCTACCGTTATGAGCCATAATGTAAATATCTGTGTTTTCTGATGGTCTCGAGTGACCCCTGTGAAAGGGTTGGTCAATCCCCCAAGGTTAAGAACCACTGGTTTAAATAGAGACAGGAAACCATATTGCTTTCATGAGTCACTGCCAAGCTGCAGCTTCCTTCCCTGCCCCCCATCCCACACACACATGTCTTACAACCTTGCCAAGTTCACTTCAGGTCTAACCTCCAAGTCACCCACTAAGACAAAACAGTACCCAAAAGAACAAAGGCTCCTGAAGAAAGCAGTGAAGGTCCTTCCTCATCTGCCCTCATCTGCAGTCAACTAATCGCCTTTTTCCCCTAGGATGCCTTTGTCAGTATTTCACCACAGCAGCCGAAACAGAAATGAAGAGAAGACGGTCACTAATCATAATGACAGTAGCAATGACAGCTGTCACAACAGCCACACGAGGACTCTGTTTCATCGACCTGAAAAGCACAGCTGCCGGCTGGAGACCAAGCCAAGTCTGGGGCTCGCTACTGGATCGCACCCTCTCCTTGATTCTCCTGAAGCCTTCTCCATTGGCTTCAGCTTTTGGAGGCCACCACCAGCTCTGGACTTACACATATCCCACATCATTTTGAGCCCAGAATGAAGTGCAATGTTTTGCATTGTCCTGGTCAGGAGTTCATTCCATCAGTGTACCACATACCTGCATTGCATGCCTGAAGCTAGGAACACAGGCACCCTATCTCAGCTTTACCAATTGGGAATGGAGAAGGAGTGATTTTTCTGAAAAATTGACCTGAATGAATCCTCAAATAAAGCACATGAGGAAGGAACTGATTTGGGAGAACAGTCTTTTATAGCAGAAAGGGCATGGAGGTAGAAGCATGAGGCGACTGGCCACGCAGCATCCACAGTCAGCAAGCAAAAAAAGGTGCGGGCTGCGGCTTAGCTCGCCTCCTCGGGTTTATTCTGGGTGGGACTCTAGCCTGTGAAATGTTGTTGCCCTCATTCAGGGTGCATAGTCCCTGCTCAGCTAAACCTTTCTGGAAACACCCTCCCAGTGATACCCACAGGTGTGTTTCCATGGTAATTCTAAATGCTGTCAAGTTAACAATGAAGATTAACAACCACAGACAATCCGGTATTGAACACACCAAGTACTGAAGGTCATGTCAAACTGGAATCAAAGGAAAGAGTCTGGACAGCTCATATCCTTGTCCTGATGAGTCCTGTGGTTTGGGCCCTTTAAAGAATTTGACCCTGAACCCCCCAAATGTATCTGTTGCATAAAACTCTGCACTGCTCCCCTTCCCTTCTGCAGCTCCAAGCTCCCTGAGCTTCCTGCCTTCCCAGCTCTCCCCTGTCCTGTGTCCCCCTTTCTGAGTCCCATCTCCAGATCAATCTTGCATTTCAGCAGATTCAGATAACACACAGGGCCCAGTGGTGTTGAACTTAGCTGGTACTCAGCCTCATGAATCTAAAGGTCAAGGGCAGGACTCTCTGTCTGTCTGTCTGTCTGTCTGTCCTTGATTCCCCTGTGGTGAGCACTCTTCCACACTCTCCACAGCACCAGGCCGTCAGGGCTGTTCACATATTTCTTTCTCAGGAAAACACAAAAGAAAAAAAAAGAAAGAAAGAATATATCCAAGCCTCGAGTGTGGAATCTTCATTCTACTAGGCCATAAAACATCATGTTCATATTATAATTTCAATCCAGGGAGAGGATTTGCCACAAGAGCACTGAGATGCATACAAATTGCCTTTCTAAACCTCTGGCTACAATAAGCCAACCTCAGAAGCTGACAGTTTACTTGACAAATACCTAATAAAGCTTAAATAATTATTGAAAGCAAACAAATGGGAGAGTAGAATGGGAAGAGATGTCATGGGGATAAATCACAGAGAAGGAGGCAGAGCCCCAGCGCGGCACAGAAGGCAACAGCTGAGAAACAGAACAAGAGAGGAAGGTGGGATGCAGATGGTAGAGTTGGCAGCAACCGGCAAGGGCAGCTGTGTGGGGTGGCTTTCCTGTGGGACCACTTGACACTTAGCATGTCAACTTCTGGGCTTTTCTAAATGAACCCACAGGAACTGTATTCTCCAGGGAGAACACAGGCCTCCATACCCCATCTGACCAGGACCTCCTACAACAGCACCACCATCTAGGGACAGAGCATTTCAATCATATTTGCTTCCTTTTGTTCTATCACCCTCCCGTATCTGCCTCCCACTCCTACTGATCCACATCCTCTTCCAAAACTGACCCCTAATGCTTTCATGTCTTCTTTTTTTTTTCCAGTGAATTAGATTAGGGTTACTTACAGAAGGGTGGATGAGGACTTACCTACAGTGGTGTGAACACTATGGCGGTCCCTACAAGAGCCACAGCTGGCAAGAAAATGATCTGAGAGAGATAAGAATGAAAGTATGATCAGCATGGCTTCACTGGTGCTGATTCAAAACTTCTGGAGTCGGACTAAGTGTTTTCTATTTCTGACACATTTAAACATAGTAGACTTTGGGGGAAGGTTACAACAAAGTTTCAGGCATGGCTACATTCAAACCCCCTTACAAAATACATCTCTATAGCAAAGCACCTGTGACCTTTACCATAAGGATGGGTTCTTATTAATAGAGAAACAGTGTTCTGAATAAACGGCTAGGAGGGAAGGGTTTGTAATAAGCATAAGGATGGTTTATATTGACTGAGAGACAAAGCTCAGAACAAGGGCCTAAATGATGCTCAGAATTTGGGAGGATTTGGGTAAATGCTAGTTCCATAGACTAGCCAGAGATCACTAGGTTGTTATACACTGTCCACTCTAGCCTTCTGGGTGGGCAGGTATGAGGTTTTCCCGAGAAAAGAAAAGCCTGCATGTTTAACAATAATTTTGTCTTCTCTGGTGATTTCTGTAAGCTGTGCCCTCTACAGAACACCTTACCGGTGGCTACAGCAGTGAAGACAATGTGTCTCTCCTTCAGCCATCAACAGTTAAGTGTAAACAAATCCTCAGGGAGGTGTGGGGCCTCATGAATTTCCCAGTGCTGTGTAGATCTTGGGCCTCAGCAAGAATGCAAGATAGAGGAAACTTTGCTGTCTTGTGCAGTCACAATGGAGGACCACACACTCAGGGGCTTATTGATAACAATTTTAAGACATGAAATTGAGAGAAAACTCAGGTTGGACACTAGGGGGAGGTGGAGAGAGATAGTGGTTGATTAGCATACAATGATATATATAAATAGATGAAATTTCAAATAGTAAATATTCATTAGAGGGGACAGAGAGATGGCTCCGTGGTTAAGAGCACTGGCTGCTCTTCCAAAGGACCTGAGTTCAATTCCCAGCACCACATGGAAGCTCACAGCTATCTACAACTACAACCCCAGGGGATCTGACGCCTTCTTCAGGCATCAGATAGTGCACATATATACATGTAGAGAAAGCCCTCATACACACACACACACACACACACACACACACACACACACACACACACAAACACATTTTAAGTAAAAGACAATGTGTGCCTAAGTTGGTCATTCTTTCCAGAGTAGTTCTGTGTAGTAGAGGGATCTGAACCAAGTCAGAACCTCCCCTTTTTGTACTCTGAAAGTACTTCAGCAAAGCAGGGTTAAATGTCTAAAGCTGAGATGTGTAATCAGGGAGAAAAATGAGAAATTCAGCTTCAAGAATCCAACATTAAGTGAAATAAACAGGAGTTGGAAAAATAATAGCCCATGTTTTCACTTGTAAACAGAACAGAAGGGGGTGTGTTAAATTAGAAGGTGGCTGTGTAGAGGAAGGGAAGGCTCTAAAGAGAAGGAGGAAGGGGAAAAAGACAGATAACAGAAGGAAGAAAGACAGCCTGTTTTTTTCCCATCTATAGAATCAAGATTTAACAAGTGTGTAAGTAAAAGGCAGGCTGTCTGGGTGCTGGAATGAGTTGATCAGGAGGGGCTTGGGGAAAGAGAGGGTGATGGGGTGAACATGAAAGAAATTATCATAATATATTAAAAAATAAATAAGACTTCAGCCTTTGGGAAATAGCACAGAGGCAGTGTTTGCTAGCACGCCTAAGTTCTGCAGTACATGAGATAAAGCCCGACCTCAACTGTACTCCAACAGGCTTTTTTTCCTTCTTCTTCGAACTTCTGCTTAGTTTTTCTTGCTTTTAGCTTTTCATTCTTACAGAAAGTAAGGTAAACTTCTCTAGACAGCCCTAGCTTCATGTTCTGTCCGTGTACAGGAGCCTTTAGGGCAGATAGGAGAACTCTTCATTCCACTCTGACTCATCCTATGTGGACTGTTTGAGCCCTGCAAATGGGGTAGGAACTATGGCCAAGAAGGAAAGGGAGAGAAAATGTTTTTAAAATTCACAAACAATCCACATCAGCCCAATAAATGTAGGTATATGAGGTGCTGTTATCCTCACCCTGAATGTGTTTGGAGGTATGGGGAACCAGAAACTCAGGCTAGGTAGAACTGCCATATACTGTGAATACTGTAGCAATAATATGGATGTGAAAGTAGCTCTTAGGGCACTTAGAGTCCTTTAGGTACATGCCTGGTGATAGTGGAGCTGGGTCATATGGCATTTCTAGTCTCAGATTTCTGAACATTCTCCATGCTGATTTCCATAGTAACTGCAGAAGGTTACGTTACCGTCTGCAGACACCCCAAGGTGCCTCTTTCCCCACATCCCCACCAGAATTTTTTGTCATTTGTTTTCTTAATTACAGCCATTCTGAGTGGGGTGAGATGAAATCCTAAAGCAATTGTTTTTATTCATCTCTCCAATGATTAAGGATGTTGAAAATTTTTCAAGTATTTGTTAACCATTGTATTTCTTCTTTGGAGAAATATATATTCAATCCACTGGCCTATTTATTCCATGAGTAGTTTAGGGGTTGTAATTCAATTCTATAGGTCTTTGAATATGCTAGGCTTTAATCTCCCATGTGATGTGCAGCTGGCAAATGACATCCTACTCTGCAGACTGTCTCTATATCCTGGGGATTGTTGCATTTGCTGCATCTATGATTTTTAATGTTATGGAACCCACTGATCAATTCTTGGAATTATTTCCCTTACTATTATAGTTCTTTCCAGAAAATTTGTACCCATGTTTTCCTCTAGCAACATCAAAGTTTCAGGTCTTACATTAAGGTCTTTGATTCCTGTTGAGTTGCATTTTTGCCAAGTGAAAGATGTGGATTTAGTTTTCTACATATGAAAAGCTAACTTTGCCAGCACTATTTATCAATGAAGCTGTTCTTTTGCCATTTCTACATTTTGACACTTCTGCCAAAAATCAGGGTGTTACCTGGGTTTACTTCTGGTCCTATGTTCTGTTCTACCTTTGAGAGTGGAGGGGTAGGACCAAGAAAAAGAGATAGTATGAAGAGAAATAGGAAACTGACTACAGTAGAAACATGGTCCATTGAAAGCACCATTCACTTGTCATGGGACCTCAGGTCACACCAAGCTGTGATGATGTGCATAGTTCACAGCTGCATAGGTGGCCATATTTGGGACCCAATAGCTCTCTGTAATACAGACAAGAGCTGGCCATAATACAACATAAAAGCATAGCCACCTACCTCTCAAGACAGGAGCATCAAAGGCTCCCAGCACATCTGTGGCAGACAACCCTTCCCCATGGACCTGGTCTTACTCAGAGGCTGAACAGATTGCTCCTACAGTGACCAGTGATTCCTGCTAGGACCAAGAAAAACAAAGAGTGCATGTAACACAATGTTAGTTATAGTTCTTGCTGCTATAAAATACTTGACAAAAATACTTGACAAAAGCCTCAAGGAAAAGTTTATTGGCTCACAGTTTGAGGTTACAGTCCCTTGGTGTACTGGCTGTTTTGTGTGTCAATTTGACACAAGCTGGAGTCACACAGAGAAAGGAGCCTCTCTTGAGGAAATACCTCTATAAGATCCAGCTGTAAGATATTTTCTCAATTAGTGATCAAGGGTGGAAGGGCCCATTGTGGGTGGTACCATCCCTGGGCTTGTAGTCTTGGGCTCTATAAAAAAGTAAACTGAGCAAGCCAGGGGAAGCAAGCCAGTAAACGCCATTCCTCCATGGCTTCTGTATTCACTCCTGCCTCCAAGTTCCTATCCTGTGTGAGTTCCTGTCCTGACTTTCTTTGGTGATAAAAAGCAATGTAGAAGTATACGCTGAATAAACCCTTTCCTCCGCAACTTGCATCTTCATCATGATGTTTTGAGCAGGAATAGAAACCCTGACTAAGACACTTGGGATAGGAAAGTCACAGTATCAGAGGCTTGGGGGAATAGTTGGTCTCCTTGTGTCCAGAATCAGTACAGGGCTAATATCCTCAAAGCCTAAACTATCATAAGGAACCATTGATATAGGGAACCCACCAAAGATGACCACTCAGATACAGCCTAAAGCCAATTCAGTCTTTATTCAAGCCAGCTGGGACTATACACAGGTATTCAGGACTGAGTATAGCCCTTAGTATTTAGGATAAAGGGTTTTTTAAAGCAAAACACACATCTTGGTATCTCATTCAGCAGCTTCAGGGGAGATTTTTCACATGCCAGCTTAACAGAAGTTAAGATAAGTTAGCTGGGGCATCTTGACCTCAGGTTCCTAGAATAGAGTTGGATAATTTTCCACAGGATTCTCCATGAAGGAGATCAAATTCTAGTTAAACCTAAAATGGCCTCAGCGAGAATATGAGATGGAGGAACCTGTGCTCTGCCTTGCCCTGTCACACTAGGAAAAGAATATTGATATGCTACTAATTCTTGCAGACTGCCAGGATACAGGAAGTTCCTGATATGCAAACAACATGGCCTCCTAAACTAAGGACGTATTGATGACATTTGTAGGCTGCTTGGAAGCTCCTGACAAGAAAGTCCAATGGATAGTATGGTCTCATAAACTAAGGCATCTCCCTTCCTAGAAGAACATCCATCTCTCCTGATAAAGCCACACAACCTCCAGTGGTAATTACAACTTTGGGGATGCAGGAGGACAGTCTGCAGAGAGAATCTTCTACTCCAAGAACTCCCTCTGCCCATAAAACCCCAACCACGTCTACCATGTGTGTATACTCCCTCTTTCTGAGGTAAGGCTGCCGTCCTTAATTATTCTGATTAAAGGACAATCTGTACTTGTTGGAGGTAATTTTAGTCTTTCTTTTTTTCCACATCAAAAGTGATCAATACCAATCTAACAGTCAGGAAGTAGAGAGAGATGAATGCTGGTTCTCCACTTTCTGTCTCCGTTCTATTCAGTCAGCGTCCCTGGCTCATGGAACGCTGATATTCACATCTGAGATGGGTCTTCCCATCTCTGTTAGGTTAGACATGCACACAGGTTTATTTCCAGGGCAATCCTTAAGCTCATCAATCTGACAGTCAAGACTAAGCACTCATGAATGGTTTAAATGCCTGTTTTGGTCCCTCTAACAAGAACATAAAGTAGAAATCAAGACACTATTGGGGACTGGAGAACATAGTAGTAAGCATGGCCTGTGCTGTCACCCCCTCACCTTACCACAGAAACCATACCACTACCAACACAAGACTAGGCCAGGCTATCCCAGGGAGAAACTGACCACACATCCATGTGTTACATGAGAAATTCCAAAGAAATTTTTCCAAAAACAGTAACAACAACAACAAAACAAACAAGCAACACCCACACCATCTGTAGGTGATACCCTCAGGTCATGAGGAATTGTATCAGTCTGTAAGGGACAATAACCCCTAGCCATAAAGAATACCTTGGCCCTAGCCTGCCCTGTCAAGTCTACCTGCAGAAACAATATACCCAGTTTCAAAAACAATCCACCCTGCTTCCAGTTAAACCACAAAAAAAGCTATAACCTTCTGGTAGCTGCCCATGTATGTATATATACTTGTTCCCCAGCCCCTCTAAGCATGCTCAACCTTCATCCCTCAGAAAGGCTGAGCCTCTTGCTGTTCTAATAAAGCAGCTTCAGCCTGTTGGCATTGAGTCTGTCTGCTTCTCTGCTGCCTTTTTCTTACACCATCCTCCTGACTCACAAGCTCATGCCCCATCCAAACCAAATGAAAGCCTTACTGTCCTCTGAAACTTTAATTTTTTTTCAAGGCCTTATTTTTTAATGATGGTTCTTAAATGCTTTAACCTCCCTTGTAGCCCATCACCCACCAGAGGTAATGGAAACGAAAGGATACAGGGAATTGGACCTGCTTAGAAAGGTTCTTTGGAGCAGCTCCCGTCTATGTTGTCTGGAAATTGGCAGTTCAATTCACAGGTTAGCAGGCAGTGGCAGCTCAATCCACTCAAAAATACTTCACAGATACGCCAGCAATCTAGTTTATTAGAGTTGAGATAGCAAACAGGAATCAACAACAGTAGCACTACATAGCAGAGACAGCCAGGCCTCAGCTTCAGCTCAAGTCAGCAGGAGGGACCAGAGGAACACCAGGAGAAATTCTCAGTTGTGCCTCCCTCAGGGAAGTGAAGATCAGCAAAGATATGAGGCCCACAAGTGTTGCACAAATAGCTGTACCAGCAATCCAAGCTGTTTCTGTCACTGTCCATCAAGTCATATTTATACCCGCCAAACATCATGTGTCCTCCACGTGTCTTGCCTCAGCACCTCCAATCGGCCTGAATCCCTGGAGTCCTGACAAATGCATCTCAACTATGAAATGCAAGGTAGACCAATGCATGAGTGTTGTTAGTGAAGAATCCTTCATCAAGTGTCCTTTCATGTGCTTGCTTTAGCATCCTTTCTCCTGTATCTGCTTCAGTGAAACGTTCCTTCACAAGTCTTCCTGAGCCTTTCACCTGTGTCGACTTCGGGAAAACACTCCTTCATGTGTTTGTCCTAGCAAAACACCATCCAACACAACTGACTTTCCAAGCAATCCTTAAGTTTCCACTTCAGTCCTATGTGAAGGCAACCTAACTCTGCCATTGGGCATGCTGGCCCCTCTGTCTTGGGGTGTTCCTGGCCCCTCTGCCATGGGGGCAGCCTGGCCCCTCTTCTTCCAGTGAAGGGTGACTTAACTCCACATTAAGTCTCTCTTCCTAAGTCTGTGGTGACAAAGACAATGTTCTCTCATTTCCTATATCAGAATGACAGTGGCAGAGGCCTAGGTTCAATGTTTTTAAAGTCACCTGATTAAATATGGCTTTGTTATTATGCCAAATAAATGTACATGAAAGAGGCCTCTGTGTCCCCTTGGCATCATTCCATCCTTTGGGCCATGCTTCTCATATTTCACAAACCCTATTATCTTTATCTACCAGGAAACCAGTCTGTCTCCAGAGCTGCCTAAGAGCACACCTGTGATGAATACCATCCAGGATGCGTTAGCCATAGCACATGAGCCCCACAGTCAAGGAGGGAATTAGTGTCTCTGAACAATTGGCACAAAAGAAAGAAATGTCCAGTGTCCCTCCAACCCAGCCTGGCTATTGTCCCCTCTGGCATTGGAAGTGATTAATGCACATGTGAATTGATTCCTGCGATTATGCACGAGACCGTTTTTCCCCTTTATGGATCCCTGACACTGAGCTCACTCAATGGGTTTTATTTGCATCGATCACATTTTATGGTATGATTAAATTTGTATGGAAGAGAACCAATTAGTTTTGTTTTACACTTATTGAATGCATTTTAGAGTCAGACAGATTAACTCTCCACACTTAGGATGATTTATCCAGTGGCAGGAGACTTGGGGGGCCACTCAGGGGTGCATCTCCAGCCAGGCAGGGGTGCTCCTGGCTGATAGGAGCTGGAGCCTCTGAGAAGCAGAGCCAGGGCAGGGAAAGGACTCTGACACCCAGATCCCTGTAGAGCAGGCAGGGCTTCTCTCAAGATTATACATAGAAGAGTCTTAGTGAATTTTAGTAAATCAAGTGAGAGAAATGCATCCTAGGCTACTGCAAAGAACAATGGAGCAGCTTTCAGCTCTAAACCTTACCCCAGCCTTTTCCCTCTCCTGTCTGACACCCATTCAACTTCTTTGAGACCTAATAGAGATAATAATGTGAGAGAAAAGGAGAGAAAGAGAAGGGTATGGTGAGGAGAAGAAGGGTGAAGAAGAAGGGGAAGGGAGAAGGGAGGGGCAGATCTTCCACCTAGACATTTGTTCTCTGGCAGGAGGACAGCCCTACAGATAGAGTCTTCTACTTCAAGAAGTCCCTCTGCCCATAAAACCCCAACCCCCTCCTCTACCATGTGTGTATACACCCTACACATAAGTGTGAAAGTACCTTTGAGGGTAGCGTGGGAGCTATAATATACCACCTATACCAGTTTTCCTGTACAATCCAAGCAGAAGCTGCCTAGCACTGTTTGACGAGGGTCATCGTATTCCAAAATCCTGAATCAGACTCTCTGTTGTTCCCAGCTGGAGGGCATTGTTGGTCTCCCAGAGCTCTCAGAACATGAGGTCCTTCACCATAAAGAGAGGCTACAAAGATCCACTGAGCTCCTCCACACAGCCTTGTCACCCTCACAAATCAAGAGCTTCCTTCTTTTTTTATCCCTTACTGCATCCCTGATGAATCTACCAGGACAAAATACAGCAGACAGGGCGGAATAAATAACAACGCTGATAAGCTGAGAGTCTGAGATCAAGCCTCTGGCATGAAGCACTTAGAAGCCACTTCGCCTTTGCTGGCTCCTTACAAGTGCAACTGAACGCAGACAAAAGCTGCCATCTCTGCCTTTTGTCTGAGCCTGCCATTGGCTCATAACACAGAGATAAGCCGTTGTCCCTAACCTTTCCTCATGAGACACCTTGGATTCTATGAAAAGTAAACTTTACGTTAGTCCCCTCTCCCTATAAAAACA
This sequence comes from Grammomys surdaster, assembly GCF_004785775.1. Taxonomy (NCBI): domain Eukaryota; kingdom Metazoa; phylum Chordata; class Mammalia; order Rodentia; family Muridae; genus Grammomys; species Grammomys surdaster. Next base: position 6,081,187 of record NW_021604600.1, read on the forward strand.
CAGTTGTCCTCGAGGCTGGTGGGACAAAGATGCCTCGTGATGGACAGGATCACAGCTTGACCAGGCCTGCTGAGCTCTGCATACCTTTTGCCTTCTATTTAAACCTAGACTTCCTGTCAGGACCCCAAAGGTAGACTCATGATCGCTGGTCCCTTTCCTCTGTCCCTTTCCTTCAGATGTGTCACTGAATCTCCCCCATTCATCACTTGTCTCCTTCACTGGCATGTTGAGGTTGGGTGGCTAAGCCAGTCTTGTTTGAGGCCCAAGCATAAATGCTAATATCTCTGATAACAAGCATGGTGGGCTTCATCAGAGCCCCCTTTGCCTGCAGACGGCCACCTTCTGGACGGATTCTTTAATGGTTCTCTCCCCCACCACACCTCCAAATTTCCTCCCAAAAAGTACCAGGGCCATTTTGTTAGGATAAAGTGATGGAGGGTTGTAGGTTTGGTTTGTTTGTCTGTCTATGAAGCAGTTCCTCTGTGTAACCCTGGATGTCCTGGAACTCACTTTGTTGACCATGCTGGCCTTGAACTCAGAGATTCTCCTGCCTCTGTTCAAATGTGTGTGCTACAACCTTCTAGCATGAGGCCATGAATGGGAAAGAGAGAAAGGAGGGATATATAAGAGGGATTAGAGGGAGGAAAGGAAGAGGAACTAACGTAATCATATTATAATCTCTAAAATAAAATAAGTTTTTAAAATCCTTTTAAAAACAGGAAGAGAGAGAGAGAGAGAGAGAGAGAGACAGAGACAGAGACAGAGAAAGACAGAGAGAGACAGAGAGAGAGAGAGAATACATTTACAACCACCTCTAACTCCAGCTCTAAGGCTCTCTGCAGGTACCTGTACTTACATGTACTTGCCTGCATATAGACACACAAATATGCATATACATAATTGAAAACAAACATAATTTTAAAAAAGAAATCCCAAATACTATTTCAAGCTCTACTCTAAGCACCAGAGCCTACCAAGCCTCTGAGGCAGCTGGCTCTGGGCTGTTGGTGCCAGCTGTCAGAACATGATACTTCGTATACATCAGGGAGGATAAACAAAAGTAGTTGGCTTGGATTTTTTTTTTATTCAATTGTTTTTTGAGAGTTTCATTCATGAATATTGTTTTTACATCATTTCTACCATAACCTCTTGAAGTGAGAACTTCCCCTTCCAACTCATCTATGAAGTCCCTCTCAAACCCATGGCCTCTTTTTTATTACTGTTGCATATATATATGCTCATACACATATAAACATAATACACGTGTATACACATACACACATATGCATATAAATACAACCTGCTGAGTTCACTTAGTGTTAATCATATAATCATATGTACATGTATCAGAGCTGACCGCTTAGGATTGGTTAACCTGCCAAGGGGCTCATCTGGAAAAAAATCATCCCCCCTCTCTCAGAAGTCACTAATTGCCTGTAGCTCTTTATCTAGGATTTGATTTTTATGAGATTAACTCCATCCATGTAAGCCATCCATGTTAAGCTTTCATTAATGTAGCTTCTTGACATACATAGAAAACATGATCTTGCAGAAGTCCTGGTCTTCTGTCTCTTTCAATATTCCTATACTCTCTTCCAAAATGTCCCATAAGCCTTGGGTGTAGCATTGTGCTGTAGAAATATCAGTTGAGGATAAGATAAGATGCTCTCTGTATTCTGACTGGTTTCGGATTTCTGTAATGATCTCTGCTACAAAAAGAAACTCTTTGTAGGTTGTTTTGGTCCTGATGTCTCCTCACAATAGAATAGCAACTAAGGCAGAAGTTGGTACTGTGAGTGGTATATTGTTGTGACAGGCCTGATCATGCTACTTGTTGGAGAGATGTGGACTTTAAGACTTTGGATTAGGAGAGCAGTTGAATGCTGTAAGTGAAGCTTAACGGACCATCCTAATACGAGTGTGAAGGGCAGTAATGCTGAGGGCAGTGTGGACTGTGGTCCCAACTCAAGGGGTTTCAAAGGTAAAAAGCATTAACAACTTGCCTAGAGACAATTCTTGTGATATTTTGGTTAAAAAAAAAAAATGTGGTCGTTTTCTGCCCTTTTCCAAAAATAATCTCCTAGAGGATGAATTGAAGAGTTTGACCTACTACAAACAGCAGAGATTTCAAGCCAGCCCAGTATTTACTGTGTCATGTGGTTATTAGTGACTGCTTGTATGACTACTACCACGAAAACCAGCAAGGGGCAAAAAAGAAATGTAAAATATCCAGTTTGAGAAGAAACAGGGAATGTAACCTTAAAGCCCAACCTTGTGTTCAAAGAGATGAAAGTTTAAGAAAAAGTCATGGGAAAATAAAATAAAGGTTATAGTGTCCCTCGGGGTCAGACCCCACCAAGCTAAGCTTCCAACTTGAAAAAAGAAAAGTATATTTAACAAAGGAAGCTATCAACAAGACAAGATTTATGCAAACATAGTTCAAGGATGGGGCCAGACTCCATCCTCAACAAGCAGAGGAATTGCAGCGTAAGTCACATGATTCTAGCTTTAAAACAGCGGTTCTCAACCGTCTTAATGCTGCAACCCTTAAATTCAGTTCTTTATGTTGTGGTGACACCCCCCCTCAACCATAAAATATTTTTATTGCTACTTCATAAACTGTAATTTTACTACTGCTGTAAATCTGAATAAAAACATCTGTGTTTCCCAATCGTCTCCAAGGGGTCAGGACCCACGGGTTGAAAGAAACAGGGGATGTAACCTTAAAGCCCAACCTTTGGGATTCCTGACACTTAAGGAAAGCTACTGAGTCCAGGAATGTGGTAGGGGTGTGTCTTAGGGTTTCTATTGCTGCGAAGAGACACCATGACCACAGAACCTCTTATAAGAAAACATTAATTTGGACTGGCTTATACCTCAGAGGTTTAGTCCATTATCATCATGGTAGGAAACACAGCAGCACACAGGAAGAAATGGTACTAAAGGGGTAGCCAAGAATTCTGTATCTGATCAGCAGGCAACAGGATGAGAGAGAATAAGACATTGGGTCAGGCCTGAGCATCTAAGACCTCAAAGCCCACCCCCAGTGAAATACTTCTTCCAATGACGCCACATCTACTCCAACAAGGCCATACCTCCTAATAGCACTACATTCTATGAGTCTATAGGGCCATTTTCATTCAAACCATCATAGGGTATCCCTAAATGCAAGCCCTGAGAAAGCATTGTGTGAGGATATGAAGATGAAACATGGACTGAATTGAAGACCTCAAGATGTTAGAGATGCCATAGCTGTGGGATAACTGCCAATGAGAGCTTCAGACAGTATGTGGAACCAGCCCAAGAGAGAAAAGTGTTGCAGTCAACAAACCTGGAAAGAATGGAAGATCTGAAGAACTCTCTGACATCACGCTGGAGTTAAAGGAGTTGGAATTTACCCCACTGTGCTTTGGTCTTGCTTTGCTCCAATATATCCTCATGTTGCTTTCATAGAATAGTAGTGTATATTCTGTGCTATTGTATGCTAGAAGTTTATGTAATTTGGTTTTGGTTTTGATTTTGTAGAGGTTTATAGAAAAGAGATTGCCTTGAGTCTTAGAAAAGAGTTTGGACTTTTAAAAGTTGGTTTAAATACATTTTGCATTACGGTGTGGTTATAAGCCTATAGGGGCCAGGGAGTGCAATGTTGTGGTTAGAATGAGAATATAGCACCTGTAGGTCATATATTTGAATATCTGGTTGCTGGGTAGTGTAGTGGACTGTTTAGAAAGGATTAAGAGGTGTGACCTTATTGGAGGAGGTGTGGACTTTAGTTTTCAAAAGCTCATGTCAGACCCTGTCTCATTCTCTCTCTCTCTCTCTCTCTCTCTCTCTCTCTCTCTCTCTCTCTCTCTCTTTCTCTCTCTCTCTCTCATATGCTCTCATGTAAGCTAATGTTCTAGCACCATGCCTGCCTGTCTGCCTGCCTGCTGCCATGTTCCCTACCAAGATGGTCATGAACTAACCCTCTGAAACTGTAAGCAAGTCCATAAATAAATGCTTTCTTTTATAAGTTGCCTTGGTCATGGTGTCTCTTCCCAATAAAAGAACATTAACTAAGTCAATGGTGAGAGCTACATTTTCCTGTAGGTTTAAAGACCTACAGGATCTTTAAAGATGCTTAGAATGTCATTGCCAATTGTGCTGGTTTAGGAAAACATCAATAACAGGTTCTCCTCTAAGAGTCATGACCTTACCAGATACTGTGTCCATTATTGTGGTTCATGGGGAACTGGGGAGGATTATTGATTGCTTTTCTCCCTAGATGGTATTTCATCTTCAGATACTATGAGAATGAGTCTTCAAAAGGAGTTTCCAGGTCACTTATAGCTCAATTCCTCCAATCCCTTGGCCAAAGTATAAGCTGTTTTAACAACTAGGTCTTGACTTCAAGTTCTGGGAGGTGAGACTAGGTAACGTAATGAGAGGGTCCCAACTGTCAGGGCTGTGGTTAGTCTTGAAAGAAGAGAAGCCCAAGTGTCCAAACTGTGTGTGCTGAGGGGAGAGTTCCTTACAGAGAACAGACTGAGAGCTGACAAGTCTCAAAGGGAGAAAGATAAACTAGGAGGAGGAGGTAGCTGTCACTGGCTAGTAGCCACAAGATGACTGAAATAGGTAGGGTATGTGGCAGGTTGTGCAGGTGGCTTGCCTGTGTTTCAATGCCATGGGGATACTAGAGCTAGACATGAACCATTTTAGCCTGTTTATATCATGGAACATTGGTCTTTCTTCTTCAACTGTGGCAGATATTGTTTCTGAAACAGTATTCTAGGTTGGTATCCATGGTCTTTTATAAATTAAAGTACTTCACTACAGGCTCTTCTGGTTTAATGGCTAATCATGTTTGTCAATTTGACCACATGTAGAATCAACTAAAACCCAGCCACCTTGAAATATCTGTGAGGGATTTTTCTTGATTGGTTCATTTAAGATAAGAAGACCCACCCTAACTCTGGATCATTTTAGGACAGAAAGATCCACACTAAAACTGGACTAAACCTTCTGGTGGAGCCTATAATATAGGACATAGAAAAAAGGAAGCTTTTGCTTTTTCCCTGCTCATCTGACAAGTTCTTCTACCCACTAAGACATTCCTTTCCTGGTGTTAAAACCAACTTCTTCAGGATTTCAACATATACTGAAGACCAGCTGAGACATCTGGCCCCATGGACTGAACAACTCCTGGATTCTTTGTTGGACTTGCTGGACCACAGCCCATAAGCCACTAACAAATCCCCTTTAGTATACAGATTCATTCTGTCAGCTCTGTTCCTCTAGAGAAACCATACTACTACATCTGGTTTGTAAAGTTTCCATTGAGAAACAATTGTTATTCTCATGGGTTTTCCTTTAAATGGATGTATGGTTTTTCTCTTGTGGCTTTCACTGCCCTCTCTTTGTTCTGTATATTTAGTGTTTTAACTATAATGTGCCATGGGAAATTTCTATTCTGACCCTGTTGATTTGGAGTTCTGTATGCTTCTCGAGCCTATGTCGGTGTGCCTTTCTTTCTTCTGTGAGCCTGTTGAAGATCTGGTCTATGGCATTGACTTGAGATTTCTCTCCTTCTTGTATGACTATAACTTTGGAGATTTAATCTTTCAATGGTGTCCCACAGTTCCTATGTGCTCCTTTCATGGATTTTCCTTTTTAAAATTCTTCATATCCTTTGCTTGTCTGATCCAATAATTCTACTTTATTTTCAAATCCTGATATCCTATCTTCTCCTTGATGCACTCTATTTGTTAGGCTCTCCCCAGAGTGTTTTTTTTTTAATTTGGTTATTTAGTTTTTCAAGTCTACCTTAACTTCAACCCAATTTCTCCTCAAAACTCCTATGTCTTTAGTGAACTCAGTTTTCAAAGCTTGACTTGCCCTCATCATCTCAATCACACTTGTGCTTCCTTGGTCAGCACTCAAGGGTGTATTGCTATCCCTTTAGGTTGAACTGTTTGTTTGTGTCTCCTTTAACATTCTTGACTTATTTAATGAAGTACGTGATTGTTCTTTTAAGTTCTGTGTCTCAGGTTTCATCTCAGTTATTCTCTTTGGAGAACATTTTTATAGGAATGGTGACTTTAGAGAGGGAGATATACTGCCTTTTAGATTGTGTTTTCACCATGAGACTGGGCATGGGGCTTCTTTTGTTAGTTGTGTGTTTGGTGTAAAATTCTAGGATGTCTTTGTTTAGTGGAAGCTTGAAGGACTTGTTCTTGTTGTTGTCCAAGCTTGGTTGATTTCAGGTCAGGTTTGAGGAGTTGATAGATCAATCCTTCAGATAGTTTGGTGTTGATTCTGGATTGAACAGGGATGATTCCAATTCAGTGGTTAGGAAAAAATAAGTATGTAAATAGAAAAATGGATTGATCCCTTCTGCTGCTGTGTAAGCTGTGCTACTCAATCAATGCCTGGGAATGTGAGGGTCAGGGTCTTGGATATTCACCAGGCTAGGCAAGTCTATAGATTGTGTCACTAGTCTAGGCTGAGAGGTTGGATGTGTTGTGGGTGATCTATCATCAGATACTCACTAGACTGTACAAATATACAGAATGGGCAAACTGGGATAGGTCTAGAAATTGGAAAGAGTACAGGAGAGCTAAGGTCCAGAGACCTCACCAAAATTGCATATATGTATGTCAAAATGTATGGTCCAAGATGGAGGTTGAATATCTTAGAACTGGTTTGTCATAATGAAGAATGAAACATATCTTGAAGTCTCTAAGTAGGCAAATGGGTGACAAGCTGACTATCCTGGTGGCAGAGTAGCTTCCATCACTTAAATGAATTCATTAGCTCAACATGCAACTAAATAGATATCTCAAAAGCATATTACTGATATATATAATACGAAGCTATAGCACAAACAGATGCCACATATTTACTTATGCATTTCATCTACAGTTATATATCACTTAATGATGGGGTCATGTTCTGGAAAAGTGTGTCATTAGGCAATTTTTCCATTTTACTACTTACTATAGAGTGTGCTTGCACAAACTAAAGTAGCTACAGAATCTCTAGGCAATAAAATATTGCAGGCAGCATCATACATGTGAGTATCACTCAGCAAAACATCCTGTGAAGTCCATAACTATATGTGTGTATATATGTATGAATGTATATATGTATATGCATATACACACATATATATGTTTTTTAAATACCATGGTTGTTATGAGTGAACATATCATGCAAGAGAAAGACACTGACCCTGAGAAAGTTGAGAGTGAACAAAGAGGCACATGAAAGTCATCAGTGCTGCCTAAAATAAATTTCTTAACCAAAAAAAAAATGTTATAAGTTTTGAATAGGCAACATCTCCTACAGGTTCAGATGCTGGGGATTTGGTCCAGACTCCAGGTGCTACAGAGAGTTAAGGAGCTCATGAGACACTAATTTCATTAGTATAGCAACTTATTGGTAGAGTTATGTCATAGTAGAACATTGGGAGGTGGTAGAGGGAGTTGTCACTAAGGGTGTGCCTTGAGAGTATATTTTGCTCCAAGTCCCTTGAACACCCTGCTTTCTGCAGCTTTGATGCAACACATATCTCTTGCCATGATGTTCTGTCTCACTTTGAGCCCCAAACCAATCAAGCCAGCCTACCATAGACTAGAGATGAGTAAAAATAAACTTTCCCCTTTCAAACTACCTATCTTAGGTGTTTTGTCACTAGTCAAAAACTTCACAACTAATCCAAAGCTTGGAGTAAATATGATAGAATATCCACATCTGTTGCATCTCTATAGAAAGTAGGTAGCTGAGTGTTACATTTTCTGACTGTCTAATCTTTGATATATATATGTTAATATTTTGTGTTTTAGTGAACAGGGGAAATTGTTATATTTAACTAAACTGACATTAGGCTCCCTATACTGGTCCTAGCTGGGATCAGCTGGAATAAATTATCTTCTCCCACACCATATCTTCTTAGACAGTGGAAACATACCAAATAGTCTCCCTGTCACCTTGAAGCTGTCACCATCCAAGGGCTTGTATTCTGGCCAGGTTACATTCAGACATACAGCCTCTGTTCTCTAACCCTCCTTTTACTGAGTCATTCAATACTTGCAGAATGTCTGCTGTGTGAATACTAATATTCTTGGCCTCTGAGATTTTGTCGAGGGAGAGAAGCATGCACATAACCAGATAGTTACAGCACACTGTCTTCACCGAAGAGTGTGAACAAACAACCTCAAACCAAAGAGAATATGACAAAGAAACGGCTGAGCTTCAAAGATCAGGTGGAAAGATGACCCCCCCTTTTGTTTTGTTTTTGATTCTTTGTTTTGTTTTGTTTTGTTTTGTTTTGTTTTGAGACAGGGTCTTGTTATATAGCTCTGGCTGTCCTGGTACTCGCTATGTAGACCAGGCTTAAATTAAAGGTATGCTCATCATCTTCTTTGAGTGAGAATTAAGGCACTTCTTGGAGGAGAAAGCAGAGACAAGTACCCAGGCAGAGGAGCCACAGCCTGCAGATAAACGAGCCATTGATGAATGAGGGCATAGAAGAGGACATCCCATGGGGACACTGTAGGAGGATAGATGTAGGAGGACCTCAGGTGGGAGGAGCTAGGAGAGGAAGAGGAAAAGGAAGAGGAGGAGCTAGGAGAGGGGGAGAGAACAGAGATGTAGGAGGATAGAAAGCCACACAAGTATGTAGAGCAGTGTGGGTAACTACTTTTATTTAGGTTAGATAATTGGGAAACAACTCTCTTTGTATGGGTAACTTGTTACTGATCACTACCAAATATATAAGCCTTTGATTAATCTTTAAGCATTAGAGTCTCATCTTTCTACTGGGCCCGTATAGATGCTGGGATGGTCTAGGCAATGCCCAGCCTTTTGGAGACAGCATGGGAGATTGGCAGAGCCATCTCCCATGCTGGCATCTCATGGGTGGCAGGGTTGGTGTTTCTGGCTGGCTGGTTCTAGCTGCTGCATGCTTGTGCCCTCTGGCCATGGAACATGGAGGCTGAGCTAGGCAGAGCTGCCGCAGCTTAGATAGTTGGCCTGAGCCAGAGGCAGTTTCAAATAATTAACACAACAGATAGATTCCCTTGTCACCCATGCTGCTGTCTTAACCTGAGTAGCTCTGGTTCCATGCACTCTATTCTGGACTTGTTAATAGCAAATGTTATAAATAGATGAATATGAAGATAGCTACAGCATCTCCAGGTAATGTGTCTACTACCCCACTTTAAGCTCTGGGAGGACCACTCTACCAGCCACAGCCTGTTCCATGTTTCCAGTTGAACACACACACACACACACACAGGAGCACCCCAGATCTGATGGTGAAACACACACACACACACACATTAACATACTTTTAATATGCTTTTTAGCTTAATGGCCAGACACTTCTAGGCCTCCCATGACTAATGTGCCCTTATCTTCACTTCCAGCTCAACACCTCTTTTCTGCCCTCAACTTAGTTGCTCAGTCCTAGTACAACACCTCTAAATCTGCCCTCAGCTTAGGTAGAACTCTACCCAAGATCTCACATGGTTGGAGGCTTTTTCTCTCTCTTTGAAGCATGGCAAATCTCATTTGTCCTCTGATGTCTGCTAGCCTGTCTGTGGGAAACTGAAAGTCCTGCCTCTTCTTCTGCCCAGTCATTGGCTGCTAGCATCTTTATTAATTGATCAAGAACCAGCTGGGGAGCAGGACCTTCAGCATTCATTCCCAATCAGAGCATCAGAACCACCCCCTATGAAGTAATATGATGACTGTTTTTGAAAGCCTCATTGAATGATCTCCAGGGGACGGTGGTTGAAGAAGCTTCTGAAAATAAAGAGAATTGCTGCTATATCCTGTACTCTACAGGTGCATTTTTTTTTCAATAAGGAAATTAATCTAACAAGCAATCCCTTAACCTTCAGTAATCTGGTACTTCAGTGGCTTACTCAACCTACCAAAGTGTATCTGGCTGTCCATCAATCTTTCTTGAGTGTCTAGGAACCATGTTCCTTCAATGATGTGGCTCATCTATGTTGGGTTCTCCATAAGCTTCTAATCCTATTATACTTGCTTGCAATAAGCTAATCGAAATTGGCAGAGCTGGATGCACACACATGGGGGCTTGCTTGGGTCTAGAAGAGGCTCATCTCACTTCTGCTCACATATCTGTGGGTTACAAACACTTTGGAGGTCAAATAACCCTTTCACCATTGGAAAACATATATTTGATTATGTGTTATGCATTATGATTCAAAACAGCATCAAAAATACAGTTATGAAGTATCTGTGGAAATAATTTTATGGTTGTGAGTCACAGCATTAGGAAAACACTTAACTAGATGAAACACAATTGACATAGCCATGCAGAAAAAGAGGCCAATAAATGTAAAGTATCCACATTCCCAGTCCATTCTCCTGTATGTGACATGGGACTAAACAGAAAGGGACGGGTAGAAAGGTGTTTTCTCAAACTGCCAAGGGTGCTCATGGGTTACTGGGAGTGAAATTGCCTCCCTGTGGCTAGTATTCCCAAAAGATAAGCTCATACTTCTAGAAATAAATTCAGAGCCTGCAGCTCAGGACCATGTAAGTATGTTGTATCCACTTACTCAGAAGAGGAAGAAAAGAACCCTAGTCGCATGGGAGGTGGGTAGGCTTATCACTGGGATACTTGACACCTTTTGCTGGTCCACAGTCTTATAATAACTGAATTCTAAAAGGAAGTCCCAAAGGAAACTTAAGGACAAGTTTTTCAGTTTGAGATAAAGTGGGAGGTGGTTAGGCTTATCACTGGGATACTTGGCCCCTTTTGCTGGTCCACAGTCTTGTAATAACTGAATTCTAAAAGAGTCCCAAAGGAAACTTAAGGAAAAGTTTTTCAGTTTGAGAGAAAGCAGAAGGGTGGACTCGCTGAAGATTTCATCAGCTGCTAGAGGTAGAGATGAGTAAGAGGAAGACAGAAAGTTAGGCTTTTTAAATTTGAGGTCAACAAAGGTCATCTTAAAATCTGAATGGAAGGGAAGAAAGGGAGAGATAGGAAAGAAGAGAGTGAAGGGAGGTGGGGGAGAATGCATGGATCTTCAGGACAAGCAGGCTTAGACTTTTGGTCAGTATCTGAAAAGGGGAAACAAAAATGGGAAAAAGAATGAGTTGTGTTTTCTGAGTTAGAATTCAGAATGTGAGGAGGATTAACTGTAAAGAGCTATTAGCCACTGCATGGAGGAAGGGCTTCCAATGACTTCGAAAGTGTGGATTTCATTAAGGAGATGATGATTCCCTCCTTCTTAACAAGTCCTCCTGTATATCATGTTACTTCACCTTCTGGCTTCAGAATGTTCCCTTGGTGTTGTGAAGCACTATATTCTTCTCATCACAGAACTGAGCAGCTACCCAGGCGTTAGCAGGCTCAGAGACCATTGAGAATTCCCAGCTTTGAACTTTTCCTCACATATACAAAGATGGAGGTACAGGACATTGTTGAGGCTCATTAAACTAATACTACCTCCTCCCAGCTCTACCTCTGGTCCTGAGTAGTGACATGGCATTCTGATCTGTCCCCAGTATTAGTACACCACATACCTATATTTCTTCCCTTAAAAGTTGAGGCAACAGGGTCTGTTTTTCACCTGGCAAAGAAGTAAGTTCTTAGAATACTGATTCATCTGAGGACATTGCTGAAAAGGTTTTGAGGCAAAAGAGTATCTTGGCAATGGGGGTGGGGGAGGATCAAGGAATACCACAAAAATCATACCATGTAACAAACCTCACACAAGAGATTTATTGAGGGGGGGGACACAAAATGGCTACCTTTGAGCAGGGATGGGGACAGTGACAGGCCAGGCCATGATGGCAGGTTTTATAGAGGGTATGGAGCATTCACATAGGGGGAATACGGCAAACTGTGGAAACATCACATTGGCCATTAATGATGGTAAGGCACTGGCACAGGGTCTTTGAAGGCAGGGTAGGAGGTGGAGGGTAGGGAATCTCCAAGAAATCAGATTCTGGAATATGGGCAGATTACTTTTGGTGATTGTTAGTATGCCCAACACATGCTATGGAGATAGGAGGACTAATTATTTTCTTAATGAGATAATGTGCTTATCCTTCCCAGGAGCACATATGTCCTTTGAGGCAGCTGATTACAGACCTTAAATGCTAAGCCTCCCTACTTTTCTGAGTTCTGACACAAAAGCACAGCTTTCCCTCTTCCTGTTTCTATTTTTTCTTTGGATACCAACCAAATTCCTTTGCATGCTTGTCTTGGTACCAGGGGCTTTCCATTTTCTCTAAAGAACTCAGACCCCATTTTACAGTTGCCTGCAGACCTCCATTGTTGACTCTAATTCAAGAGGAATAACTTTCTCTTTTTCTCTTCACCATCTCCCTCCTCCTGGCAGCTGCTGGCGTGGCTTTTGGCTTTTCTCTCAAACACTAATAAAATGGTCATAGAGCTTCCTTCTGAGATTGTTTTTAATTTTTTTATCAATGAAACTAAGAGTATGAAAATGAAACTGATTCACCAATAACATGACTTTTGCTCCATTCTTTGAGTCATGAAAAACCTGGATACCCCGAGACACCTCTTCAGTAAGCAAAAGGTCTTGGCCTCATCTGGGCTTCCCTCGCTAAAGGAATAGTGGGTTAATTTTCCCTTTGATGAATTCATGTCCTTTTCCCTGTGAGACTCATCCTACCCCAGCAGAGTCTCCATGAGCCACCATGAGGATCCTTGTGGTTCGTTCACCTTCCTAAGGCTTTAATTAGAAAGGTATAAATTTTCTTTTTTATTTATTGACATTAAGAACCCCAAGAGGGTCCCTGAATTCCCTGGTATCTTCTGGTGACTACAAAAGGAATCCCCCAAATTCAGGTAACATCTTGACACATGCCTTCTCAGAATTTGTCAATACGCTGTTGACTAAAATTCCTTCTCTGGGAGAGTAAGCAATGTCTATCTCTCCTCCTAATGTTCCAATGACAAACCAAGGCATGATTCCACTAAACTTCACCCCTGGGTACTAATGAGTTTATTAGCCTTCCTTACAGAGCAATGGGTGACTGATTAGAAGCAGTAGCATAGGTGACCCTAGAGTAGCAACCCTGGAAGGTCTCCAATCAGCAGAGATAGTGGTTTCTCCATGGATGTGTAGCTTGGAACTGTATCTCTATTCCTTCCCCATGTATAACCCATACCCTCTCCCCTACAAACATGTGACATTAGGGCAGAACTGCATACAACTGGTTGGGAGGGGTGGCTGAACTCTCAGGAAAGGATCCCATGAGAGAAGACACATAGTCAACAGGCCCAGCTGTGGTAATCCTTTGCCAGCAGATCCATCAGAACTCCTAAAGCTGATAGCAGTTCAGCTTAGAGGATAGTATCTTACCACAACAGTGCTTCCATGAATTTTGTGGTAGTGCTTACCAAATCCTGTGACCCTATAGAGTAATAGCTGTGCATCTCCTGCTGAATAACTCTCCTTTCCAATGTGAAAACCATGAGGTCCAGAGACCATGTAAGATGTATCTGCTATAACACTTGATTATTAACACACACCTTGAGATTGAGCCTCCTACTTTTAGCTTCAGTGAAGTCTCTGCCACAGCCATGTTTCAAAAAACGTGATTATCAGACATATAGGGAACAAGAGATAACTCAAGGTATAGAATGAAAAGGACCAAACTATTACATCACTTGAGACAAATCCCCTCCTTTCTTCTCCCAGAAAACCAAGCTGAGATACAGAACTGGATGTTTAAAAAAAAAAATCTGGCTGGGACTTCAGCAGTCAGGGTTTTCCCTGTATAAGGTGCTAGGCCTTTGCTCTGTGCGTGCGTGCGTGCGTGCGTGCGTGCGTGCGTGCGTGCGTGCGTGCATGTGTTATGTGTTATATTAATTAAGGTTCCTTCTTTCCTTTTTTATTCCCAGAAATTCCTGTTGCCCAAAAATGCTTCCCTGAATCACAAAGAGTCTGGGTGGTCACCATGTTAACTCAGTGAAAGGGTATCTCATTTCTGAACCCCCAAACTCAAAAGAATGAGGTAAGCACTTCCCAGAATTCCTGCTTTAAACCACATGAAGACACATTCCTACAGATAGGGCTTGGGGGAGGAAATTTAAAAAGCAAGAAAGTTTGCTTTGCTGAATCAGCAAGAAGGGACTGTGTGCCTTTCTCCCAAGACCAAGTGCAGTGTAGAGACTAGAGGAGCCGAATACTGAGACAGAGTGGGGAACTCTATAATAGAGTCCTCTACCTTGGAACCTGAGTCTCCAAATATATCAGGACCCCAGAATCTAAACAACAAGCAAGAGTCTGGAAGAAAAGTGGTCTGTGTGCAGGCTGTGGAGGAAACCCTGAGATGGACTCATAGAGAGGGCCCTGGATGGGGAAAGCACGAAGGCATGTAACTAAATAAAAGATTGCTATACACGGAGAGAAAGTAGTGATTCAGATGGATTGAGAGCAAGAGGGAAGGACCCAATCATTTGACAGAAGCAGCCAAAAGAGACAGATACTAATACCATAGCCAAATGCCCTCCTCCAATCCCACTACCAAGCTGGACATAGGATAACAGCTTGTGCACTCAAAAGCCAGGCAAGGCTACCCATCCTCAAAAAGCCAATTAAAATGCCAAATTAATAGTGAAAAACAGATGTGTGGCCACATCAGGAAAACAGAGAAAGATAGACAGTTGCCTCTTCAAATCCTTTTTCAGGGTCTTAACTAAGCAGCCAGAAACAAGATGTGGAACTACTCCAAGTCTCTCCTGCAAGGTAACCTGACAAGCTCATCATCTGGCTACTTCCAGGACCTCAACCTTTTCAGTAACAACCAGGTAAATACAGTGAACAGCCAAAGAGAAGCCAACCAAAAGAAGAGCTGATCTTCCCTCTCACACACCCTTTTTATCTGGCTCCTACTAGAAGCTGCTGCCATGCTCCACCCTCCCCACAACAATCAAGGTCATCAGGACAATCCTTCAGGCCAGGCTCCCCACTCAGGCAAGTTGACCTTAAAAACCAAGCATAATATAGTTTGCAAGGGGAGACCTGAGTCTACCCTATAAGCAGGACCACCCTTTCTGCCACCCCCTCCCCAGGACCTCACATCCCACCTTTCCAGCATACACAAGAAGTAGATAGCCACACTACATAGCAAGTGGAGTTCTGGGATGTTCTCACAGCCTCTGGAGGCAGGGCTTTCTTGTGTCTGCCTGTGACAATGACAAATGGTACCAACAGAACAGGCATCAGATGTATAGGACCCAGGAGGGTCCTGGAAGAGGGTCTTCTATTGTTGAAGTACCATTGGCAGACCTGGCTTGCTGCAGATTGAATGCACCTGTCACGAAGAGATGAGAACCCCTTGGTTATAGGTGCAGATCTGAGTCCAGAGGCCAGGCACATGCTATGTGTTAGTATTCTGTCTAAACTTCATCTCCACAGTTACCTGGCAACAGTCAGGTATGCTC
>NW_021604600.1:6097025-6108801 GCF_004785775.1 Grammomys surdaster
CTCCCTGTCTCTGCCTCTACTACCCTCCTGGCTCCCCTCCCCATGCCCTGAATAAACTCTATTCTATGCTATACCACTGTGTGGCTGTGTGACTGGTCCCTCAGGGGGAAGAGATGCCTCGGCATGGGCCCGCTGAGACATCCCCTTCCCCCATACCTCTCCACACACCCACAAAATATCATTGTTGCCGTGACTCGGACGTCTGCAGGTTTGCATCAGACCAGCTACCAAAGGATATCCACACTCATTAGCCTAGCCTAGAACTGGACTGCTCTCCAGGGATGAGACATTTCCCCTCTCCTCTCAAGACAGTTTCTTGAGAATGGCTGAGTACCCCAGGCCAGACCTGTACAGACTGTTCTCTCTCAGGAGCACCGGCTCCAACTGTAGTCCCCAGTGTGTCTCCTCCAGGGGTCAGCCTTTCCCACGCTACTTCATCATCTGCAGCCAGTCAGCTGGTTTGCCTGAAAAGCAGTGGGTCTGGGACCCGGCTTGCTCCCTTCCCCTCTGTGGTTCTTAGCTCTTCTCTGGGTCTACTCCTTGCATCCTGCCAGGGACCCTCTCTGAGACTTGTTTCCCCACATGCGCAACCGCCTGCACAAAGGGCTTGGCTGCCCGCATTCGAGGGAGGCTTTTGCTCTCTCCCTGCCCGGGACCTGTAAAGTGAGTGTTAGCAGTGCCTTTTGCCACAAGAACAGCTAACGTGAACATTGCTGTGATATGGGACACGCTTGCTTTTCCTTGCCCACTGCAGCCGCCAGAGACACAGGGCAGTGACTTCCGGCTGCTGGTAGGAAGTCCCGCCCTGTTGCTGCCGCCTGCAGAACTGACCAGCAGCACCTGTGGCTCACAGCCCCAACCTGCCAGCTATACAATTGTATGCCACTGTTGACAGCTTTCTTATTCTGGTCCTAGCCAAATGTTTCTTTGTTAATACAAAAATGTGCTTTTCTCTACCTACATAACCCACCAAAGTTACTTAAGACAGGATAGGAAAGACTCTGTCTTAATAGATTTTTACTACTGCTATTAAATTCTATTTAGTTACAACCAATCCTTATGGCTCTCAATCTTGCCAGAAGTCTGCTAAGAGTATATTTAAGTTTATGGCCGATAGAATTCCCAAAGCCTCTAACAGTTAACCCAAGATGGTTTCAGAAGACTTGGACACCAGACTCCTAGAAGATACAACCTGGATTGTATGTGAACAAATGCAGTGGACTAAACTGGATGCTCTGAGTCAAATGACTTGGCTAAACCAAGGTAACTCATTTCTCATGTTACGTGTATCCATTCCACAGAGAAAAAGCTCTGCATCTTCTGCGCTTGGAAGCCAAACTGACTTCACCCAAGAGACTATGGAGACCACAGGAACTGTTGGCTAGTGGACTCTGTCATTTTTTAAAAATAATATATAACTGGTAGATTACTGTTTACTCTTTCTCAGACTTCTGACTACATTGAGAGCTAAGCTTCCACAGATATTATCTGTTACCTCATTACCTAAACTCAGTTGCCATCAATTAAATGCTTCATATTTCCTCTTCTTGCTATGCCATTATCCTAATACTATCTGAGTTCCTATAAACTTGCCTAACTCTAATAAAACATTCTATTATATGATCCAGAAAAGGTTCATCTTAAAGACTGCTCATGTTGTTAACTCATGCTGTTATCTCTTTTGTAAACTTATAAGCGACAGGAAACCCACTCAGGTCTATCTCTCATGGACCAAATAGACACCATCCAGATAAGTACATCTACCTAAGGTTCCTACTTACTACCTATTCTAAAGGGTGGTATCCCTCTGGGTTTCAAGTGTACATCTTAGAAAAATTTTCTTTCTCCCAAATGTTCTTAATCTTATTCCCTACATCTTGTCAAGTCCAGGCACATCCAGAACAGCTCCAAGGAAGCAACCTCCAGATGTTCCAAATCTCCTATCACACACACAGCTGCTTCTACTGTTCCTTCTGACCTATCCTCAGATGTCTCACTCCATAAACCCTGGACAGCAGGAAACAGCCAACTCTCCTAAGACCGGACAAACATCCCCCATACCCATTCTTCTAGGTTCCTTAGAGACACATTGCCCCCAATGCCAGCAGGAAGTAGCCAGATGTCACGATGACCCTATTCCTGCTTCACCATCACCTCTTTCTTTCTTTTTTAATTAAACCAAAATGGGGGAATGTTAGTATTCTGTCTAAACTCTACCTCCACAGTTACCTGGCAATAGCCAGGTATGCTCCACCCCACAGTTACCTGGCAACAGCCAGGTTGGCCTGCCCACTATAAAAGGGGCTGCTTGCCCACTCCTCTCCTTTGTACTCTCTTAATCTCTTGATCTCTTGCCTGCAGCCTCTCTCTGCCCCCTCCCCTATTCCCCTCCCCCCTCTCCACCTGGTCATGGCTGGCCTCCACTCCTTCTCTGCTATCTATCTATCTATCTATCTATCTGCCTCTACTATCCTCCTGGCTCCTCTCCCCATGCCCTGAATCAACTCTATTTTATTGCTATACTGGTGTGTGGCTGGTCCCTGTGGGGGAAGAGATGTTTCTGCATGGGCCCGCTGAGACATTCCCTTCCCCCATACCTCTTCACATACCCACAGAGCATACTCTTTATCTTTTTATAAACACAACACTATGCTTTTCGGGTTCTTGTGTCAGAACAAAGAACTGGACCAGGGACACAGATAGTTACAGAAACAGAAGCAATTCTCTAAAGGAGAGAAGGTATTCCTGAGAATGGGTATGGTCTGGAGGGCTGGAACAGATCTGAGACTCAGAGGCCCCAGGTCAGAGCCATGACCCAATGTAGGTCATTTATTCGGCATCTTCCTTCTGCATTATGAGATCTTGGGATCTTTTACAGAAGGTTTTTTACTCCATGTACCCCCACAAGGGAAGACTTTCCAATCTGCTTGTCAACTGGCCTCTTTGTTTTAATTTTTGTTTTTTTATTAACATATAAAAATTGGGTTTCATTGTTCAATTGTTCAATTCAATTTTCAAATTGTTTCAAATTTTTTCAAATTGTTTTGGTTGCTTCTCTTTGCCTTCTGCCATTGCCCTGTGCTGGGAGCATCCTTTTTGCTGTCCTGTGAGACTTTTGTTCCACCTCTCCCCGACTCTCTCAGGTCTCCCTCTGATATAGCCTTCTAGCTAGCTAGCTTTATAATCCACACATTTTCTCTCACACACAGACCCTTGTACATTCAAACATTAAAAATTAGGATCTACCTATGAGAGAGAATTTGAACTTTTTTTTGTCCTTCTCTGTCTGAGTTACCTCACCTGGCACTTTCATATGTTAATTTGGATGCTCTCCTCCTGCCCTGCTTTGCAACACCCTTTGTCTTTCCCATAGACCTTGACTCCCTCACCTTCAATTGGGAAGATACTCTGTCTTAGTCTCTCCATCCTCTCGACTACTTCCAGGGATAAATCCACTTGCTCTTCCTCTCACTTGCCGCTTCTATTCCTGGTCCTTGTGGCAAAGTGAATTCAGAGTGTCATGCCCCCACATGACTTGGTCCTGGAAATGAAGAATTTAAAACAGGACAGATCCAGGGACACAAAGCTGGAACAGGGTAGCCATGTTGATGAAAACATATCACCAACCACAGCCAGGGACTCAGCAGTTTGATTTTACACATGAGAATGAAAGAGGTGGATTTATTGTATACAGCTGAACAAAGGAGCAGGTTAGATAATCAGGTAGATGGTCTCTGTATGGAAGCAGTCTCGGGCTGAGGTCATCAGGGGAGGAGGAGGCTGCATATGATATCTTCTGAGCACTCTCTCAGGATTCGCTCACAGACCAGGCAAAGGCTTTGCCAATTCCCACATGTCTAAAGCACTGGGATGCTTGATGAGTCTGTGCCTATGTCAACAATACACACTCACTCAAGACTTCCTATTGGCTTACAGACAATTCCACTAGGCTCCTCCCAGGAACCTAGCAACAGTGACCTAGCAACAGCTTACCTTATCACCTGCCACCAAGTGCAAGGCAAGCTTATAAGAGGATTGATCCCACCTCAGCTCTCTCTTTTCATCTCCTATTCTCTCTCCACTTCTTATTATCCTCCTCTCTCTTTCTCTGTCCCAGCATGTTCCCAGCTGGCCTCTTCCTCTCTGCCCTCTGTTTCTGTCCTCTGTCCCTTTTCTCAGCCTCTCCTCCTTTTCTAGTTTCCTTTCCCTTCTCCCATTAAACTTCCTTTTATACTAGGCCTGCCCCATGGCTTGATTATTCAGGAGGACACCTTGGTTGGCCCACTAAGGTACTCCTTCCTGCAGCATTATACTGTGTTATAAAATACACTTCCTCTCCTCCCCACAGCAGAGCAGTCACACAAAGAAAGGGAAGCACACATCATCATGACAGAGGTCAACTTTCTCAGCATTAGGAGCACAGAAGGCCATGTTCCAAATGCTCCACTCACCCATGTGGCTTGCCCTCAGCACAGCTCTGGGAAATAGGCATTATTGTTGGTCCAACTTTCTATATAAAGAGAGGAAGACTTAGGTGATATCACTTTGTTTACTTTGTTTCTCTGACTGGAAGCCTATAATCTCTACCACTTTGTCCCATAAAAAGGCTGAAGTTGAAGATCTTCAGGACTCTGATCTTGTTACCGTCTGGCCACTGTTTGATAAGCTGCTTCTTTATGGACAGGATGAGTCATGTGTGGGACAAAGCTGGCCTGAAGACTATGAGAAATCAGTACCTGAAAGCATTTGCAGCAGGTGCAAGTGCAGGTCCCTCTCCACCTGCGTGTCCAGCTGCTAAAATACCGAGATGAATGCCTGGGGCCCAGCAATCCATCAGATCGCCCCACTGCATCTGCAGATGACAGTCCAGATGTTCATTTACGCTGCAGGTTAATGGCAAGAGCATCATTCACTTGTCTTTCAGATGCCATACAATTGCAGGACTCAGTATATTCCTCCCCCCTCTCTTTCCCTCCCTCTCTTCCTCCCTTCCTTCCTCCCTCCCTCCCTTCCTCTCTCTGTCTCTCTCTCCCTCTCTCCACTTCTCTCCTCTACCTCTACTCTCTTCTCTCTCTGCCCTTTCCATGCCAAAGACTCTTGGTCATAGCAGGAGAGTTGGGAGCTGACCGCCCAGCACAGATGGGCTTACAGAAGTTTCCCAGGACTAGGTTTAAAGAGGCTGCTAGCACACTGTTCTATAGGGATCACTCAGATAGGTGATGGTGTTTATCAAGGAAACAATGGGACAGGCTGTAGGGGTGTTTTGTGTTATACCTGTCATTTAAAAGTTAATGACACAGAACTTGAAGCAGAAAGAATTTTTAAGTCTTTTAGTTTTAAGTTTAGACCTGAACCAAAATGTCCAAAACAGACTAACAAAATCAACACAAAAAAAGAAAGAAGAAGAAAGTGGCACTGGCTCTTCTGATAGAAGGTCTTTGTGTATTTCAGAAGGGCTGAGCCCAGGACATTCAGTAGAATCAGAATCCATCTCCCCAATGCTTGCACTATTTCCTTTTATGTTGTCTCTACACGCTAGATGACAAGATGTAAAGAAAAATTACTAATTAATGTCCTGCTGGCTCCAAAACAGCAGTAGAAAGGAAATTCTCTCACTTTAGCTCCTGCAAGAGCCTCAAGGTCTGTTCATTAACAGTTTGGAGCCTATGCTCAGCCTTTAAGCTTCTACCAATTCTTGTGGTACAAACTGCCCGCCCCTGGACCTTGAGTTCAATTCTGTAGACACAGTGAGGTATCCTCAACTGAATGATAGAAACACTTTCACAGGACCCCCTCATTAAAGAAGCTTCTTTTTATAGGAGATAGAAACCATCACAGAAATTCTCTGCATTCTGGAAAAAAATGCAGAGAGTTACTAACCTGGGGCAGGAGGTAGTTCCACCTGCTGTATCTACACCACCAAACCTGTCCCAGAAGACCAGAACTTCTGCTATGAAATAGGAAGCTACACCCATGACTCTTAACGACACAGTCATCTAAACAAGACCAGCATATGACAATGTGTTAGAACACCAATGTAGATGAAGGAATTCTCACAAGGCCCTCCTCTAGGTGAAGAACTACAGGCAATTAATGGCAGCTAAGAGGGAGAATCCATCTTCTCCAGAGACAAGCCCCTGTAAGGTTATCCAATCTCAAGTGGTCAGTCCCTAAACACTCTCTCTCTCTCTCTCTCTCTCTCTCTCTCTCTCTCTCTCTCTCTCTCTCTGTGTGTGTGTGTGTGTGTGTGTGTGTGTGTCTGTGTCTGTGTCTGTGTCTGTGTGTGTGTATGTGTGTGTGAATGTGTGTGTGTGTGTGTGTGTGAATGTGTGTGTGTCTCTGTGTCTGTGTGTCTGTGCAATATTAAATATATATGCAATACATATGCAATGTTAAATTGATTCATTCAGCAAGTACAACCATAGTAATTCATAAAGAAGAGATCATGAATTTTAGAGGGAAGGGAGGGTCATGGGAGAAGCTGAGCAGAGGGAGGAACAGAAATAATTTAAACATAGTATTCACGCATGGAATTCTCAAAAACAAAGGTTAAAAAATAAAGCAAATAAGAAATGTAGAGAGTTTGTGAAAAAGGGGGACAAATAATCTAGGGGTTCATGCACTGAAGACATGCAGTTGTCCTTTGGGAACTGGTATTCAGGGCTATAGTCTCTATCCCTAGTGAGCTCTAGCCTCCTCCCTTGGCCCACAGCTCCACCATGAGTTGAGGAACTGCCATGCCTGTGTGGATTCCCCTGGGTTGGCTTCTACTCTCTCCCTGGGTCTGCAGCTTCAGCCATGAGGCGTAGAGCTCCCTGCACCTGGGTGTCCAGCCCTCGGCCCCTCCTTGAATCTTCAGCTTCTGCCACACACCACAGGCCCTTGTCACACCTGACTTCCTTTAAAACTGGCTAGGAAGATGCCTCAGTGTTTGAAGTGCTGTAAGCATAAGGCCCTGAGTTCAAATCCCCAGCACCTACATAAATTTGGACATGGTGGTACATTAATCCCGGTGTACCTTCAGAGAGACAAAAGATGGAGCTAGGAGAAGCACCAAAAGCTCTAAGCCAGCTCACCTGGCAGTGGAAGCAAAACGATGACCTTGTTGTCAATCTGGCACTCCACCAGTCTGCTTTTAAGCAACTCTGTGCCAGCAGATGACATCATCAGCACTGTCAGGTGCGTTAACACTGTAGCCATGAGTTGCTGCCACCCAAGACCACTCTCTCTGTCTTGTTTATTTTTCTTCTCTGTCTTTCTGCCTGCCGGACTGCCTGTCTCTATCTCTCTCCTGTCCCCACTCTGAGACCTCGTACGCTAGATCTATTGCTTGGAGTGATATCTTAACAGCACTCCTTGCCCAACCCACCAAGGTACTCCCACCGCTTTATCCTAGCAGACCCTATTTCCAACCAGCTGGAAAGGTAAGGACTTGAACGTGGCGTTGTCCTCTGACCTCCTCAAGTGCCAGTGGACATACAGCTGCAGTCACACCTGCTAACATACTCCCTCTCCCTTTCCCCCTCTCTCCTTCCCTACCCCACCCCCTCTTTCTAGAGAGGGAGAGATTAAATAAAGGAACAGTTTTTACATTCATCTGCAACTCATGTGGATCTCATTGACTCTTTTAAATTACAACATTAGATCCTGTTGCGAATAAACCACAATTAGCCACTTCCCAAATAAGCAAACATTGGTTGTTTTTCCATCCTTATGATAACAAGCTGCAACAATAAGCATTCTTGTACAGTTCTCCTTGGGCCCATAAGGGAGTTCCTTTAGCACAAACATCCATAAATGGAATTGCAAGGCAAACAGTATGAGCATGTTCAACATCACTCGGTAACGCCAAATTGCCATCCAAAGTGGTTTAGCCCTCAATATTCACAGCAGAGGAATGATCTCCATCTCCCCACCTCCTCACCCTCTGTCTCCCCATCTCCTCACCAGCGTGTGCAATAGAAGATTTCATGATCCTGTCAGCCTCAGAAGTACAACTTAGTCTTTTGCTGTTGTGCTCTGGATGGAGCCCCCAGTGGCACTGAGAATATTGCTATAGTCTGTTGGATATTAGATTTTCTTTTAATTACTTACTTTATGAATTTTGTCATTATTGGGTTCTTTATTTCTTAATGATTTTGTGAGAATTCTTAATGTAGCCTAGGTATGAATCTCTTACTAATTACATGGTCTGCAAGTGTCCTCCCTCAGACATTCTGTTCCCTAGATACATGTCTTGTCATGAAGCAGTTTTAATTTGATGCGGTGACACATATCTGCATTCTCCTTAGTGGCTTCAGTTTGTTTTGTTACAGTTAGCATCCCATCCCCCATCACAGTCTCATAAAAAAGTTTCTTTAGGACTTTGCTTCTAAAAGAGTGACAACATCTTTGATTCTCCATATGTATAATCTGACTCTATCGGGAATGTATTTTCTCAGAAGATATAGAGGTAAGCATATGGCTTTAATCTCTGTGTGGATAGCCATGATCTCTCCACAGTAAAAATTCTCTCAACTGCAATATCTTCAAACCCAGGTCCCACCTCCAGGAAGAGCTGGGCTAGGTAGACAGGGCCTGATGCTCAAATCTGTCCAGTCACACAGTTTATTAGTGGCATTCCCAGACATTGAGCTATTGTGTCTCAATAGCAAATCTACTTCACTAGAGCTGTGAACATCACTTCTGCTTTGTAATTGGTGACTGTAGAAAGAACCTAAGGGGCTAAAGACAAAGGAAGTCCTCTCGCTCCTGTCTGCTAGTGACTCTGCCCTCACCTGCTTCCATTTTTCAGCTAGGCTTTGCCCCTTCCCAGGAGCAGTAGCCCAACACATGGTAGCTTTACCAGCACCTGCCAAGCCATCTCCCTTATTCTATCTCCTTCAGAAATGCCAGCCCTTAAGCAGACTCCGGGCCGTGCCCAGTTTCTGCCTCTTCCAAGATTGAGCTTGGAAGTCTTTCCTAAGATTGAGCTTTGGAACTAGGCAGTCTTTTCTAAGCACTAACTCCTCACAGTCCCTGCCATTCCCCCATTGTCTTAGTCTTGGAGTGAACAGGTTATCCCCATATTTTGTTTTCCTTTTTGCCCTTTTCTGAATGACACTGTAGATAAGTAATCCTGACCCTTAAATCAGCTGTGCTGGGTTTTTTTCCTCTCAAAATTACCTTGAATCTTCTTGGACCTTTATTTCTCATGAGACTATAACAGACCTTTCATGACATTCAACAAAAATAGTGATAATATTGTCATTGTGTACAGTGATTTTAGAAACCCATGGAAGAGTGCCATCTTGACAAGGACTTTCCTACCACACGTGTGACTTTCCCACCCCTTTAGGTCTTGTGGTTTCTCAGTGAGATGCTTCCTTTTTTTCATGAAGTCCCTGTAAGCCTCCTGCTAGATATATTACTGATTGTTTCATAATTTTTATTGTGATGGTACATTAAGTCTTTGTAATTACTCTTTTTAATTGTCTCTGGCTGGTGTTTAAGAGCACAATTGGCTTTTTCCTGTGTATTGAACATGTATCTAGTAACTCGCTGAACTCCTGTATCTGTTATTAATACAGCTGTGTGTTCTGTTGAGTTTTACTTTATGATCATTCCAGGTGCTTAGGGTACAGGCTTTCCTTCTGATCTATCATCATGTGTACAGGGCAGCTCTTGTATGTGTTCATGTGCCTCATTACATGCTGTCTTCAGCTTGATGTAAAAGGAAAACTCTTTTCTGACAAGAACAGAGACACAGAAAGGAAATTTGTCTTCTCAGCTTTACACCGTAAAATCATTTTAAAATTATGGACCAATGGTTCTTAGAATCTTGATCATCAGAAAAGAGATCAATGGTCTCCAAGAGACAGAAACAGTGTATTAATCCCTATACTTCCCAGGAACCTTTTTTATGTAGATGCACAGTAAGGCAGACCCTAGGCAGACTAGAGCAAGGAGATGGAGTTGAGAGTCCAGGCAAGGACAAGAGTTACAGCTAAGACCCCAGTCAGGAAGTGACTGCCAGAGACAGCCCACAGGTAAATCTCAGATAAGTTATTGACCAGCTTTTGGAATTTGGAGACACTTCCAGCGGCTGAGGAAAGAAAGACCTTGAATACTCAAGGAAGCAGACTTTAATTTTTTCAAAACTTATTTTTAATTTTTAATGATGTTTTTTAAATGCTTTAACCTCACTTTTAGTCTGGTCTATCTAAGAAAGCTTCAATGTAATATCTAAAAGAGACAGGAGTCAAGTAATGTAATCACATCTAAGAACTAGTTCAAAAGAAGCTATAGGAATTAAATGGAGAGGGAGAAGAAAAAAACAATAACCAAACTGGGCATGCTCTAAATAATTATCAATCATACAAATGTACAAGAAAATACAGCCATGGATAAAACAACTAGTCAAAGTTGACACAAGATAAACACAACTGGTAAAATCAGTGGACAGAAGCTAGAGAAAACTGAATTTGTTGCTTAGAGACATTGAACAGGGAAAAAGAAAACATAAAGTCAGCTCCTAGAGCCAAAAACTAAAATGCCTCTGATAAAGAGTAAACTGGATAGAGGAGACCCAGCCATTGAAGCCACCCAGATCGAACACAAAAGATCAGAAAGTGGAGACAGAAATCACAAAAGATCAGGAACAGAAAAGAATCAATGGTCTGTTAGACAACCTCAGGTTCCCTAGTGTACATGACACAGGAGTCCCTGGAAGACACAATGAAAAGTACTTGAAGACATAATGACCAAAATTTTAAAGAATAAAAATATTTGAATGGAAATTTTTATTAAAGAGATACAACCACTAAGTACATGGTCAACATTATTAACAACAAAAAAAAAATCAGATTCAAACCTCCATGAGACACCTTTATATGACCTATAAGAGAGACAATAAAATCATAAACTATAAGTATGTGATGAAATCAGAAAAAGGGAAAAGGAAGGTACATAATTGCTTTAGGATGGCAGGTCCTCAGAAAACATGCACAAACTTTATATAAGAACCTCACAATTCTAGATGTGTCCTCAAGAAAAATAAGACAATACCAGGGTGGAGAGACAGCAGAGAATTTAAGAGAACTTTGATTCACAATGATGACGACAGAGTTCAGATGCTAGCATCTGCAGAACAAGTCAGACACCTATGCACTCCTGTTACTCTATCTCTTAGGGAGGCAGAGACAAGAGGATCACTAGGGTTTGTTGGTTTCTAGCCAAGCCAAGGAAAAATGACCCCTAGATTTAGGGTAAGACCTTGCCTCAAAAGAATACTTAGAAAGTGACAGAGGACACCACCTGACACCATTTTTTTTTTTTTGGCCTCTCTGCACAGACACACAGATGCATGTCCCTACACATACATGGCCATATACGTACACAGTATACAAAAATAAATACATCTTTTAAAAACAATCTATATAAAAGATTATGTCTATATGTTCACAGTAGTGCTATTTATAGTTGCCAAAGTCTTAAAACAATCAAAATGCCCAACAGTAAAAAGTGAAGGCTATTCAGAAATTAAAAAGTGTGAATGGATGTACAAAAACATGAATTAACTTCAAAAACTCAATCTTGAAGGACCCAGATGCCATGGCTACACACTGTGACTCCATCTGTATTGCAGGTTTGAAAAGAGAAAACCTGCCCAGCCAACAAGTAGCCTACTGGCTCAGAGGCAGTGAGAGGCAAGAAGAGGCAATGGCTGTCTAGAACGAGGGGTAAAAAGAGGCAGTCACTGTGCAGGGATGGGGTGAGGAGAGGCAGGCACTGTGCA
>NW_021604600.1:6108811-6111092 GCF_004785775.1 Grammomys surdaster
GTGAGGAGAGGCAGTCCCTGTGCAGGGATGGGGTGAGGAGAGGCAGTAGCTGCAAATGAGAGCAAGGTTTTGATCTGTGGGTTGGTTGGTTTAGTTTTTATGTAACTAGGTCTCACTATGTATTTCAGGTTGGCTTAAAACTAATGACTCTCTGGCCTCATCCTCTCAAGTGCTGGCCTTAAGAGTTCACCATGTCAGGTTCTAAGTGCAAAGTATCTGTACAGAGTTATCAAATGTTCTAAAACCCTAACTGTGGAGATTATTACACAGTTCTGTGTATATATAAAAAAAATCCATTTACTCAGAATGGGTGAATTTTGTCTTATGTTAAGTATGAATTATATATGAGTAAATGGTTTGATATACATGATTCAAAAAAGTTGAATAGGAAGAGAAAATATTTGCAAATCGCATACAAGGTTTTAAGACTTTTACACAGAGTGAAGGATAAGAAAACAAAGAAAGCAGCGCTTAGCAGATGCAACACGTTCTGTGCTTTGTCAGATCTGTCCTAAGAAGTGTGTGGTTTTAAGGACCTAGGGAAGACTCTGCCAGTTCCAACAGTTTAAACATGCATCTATGTTAAGATCATGCCTTCCTCTCAATAGATGTTTACACAAGAGTAATTAGAAGTCTAGACAGGAACTTGTGTGCTGCTCCAAAGTGTTAGCTTTTGTTTTATCTTATATACTTTAGTATTGTGCCTTAGAAGCCTATTTATTTTCTAACGATAGAAACAGGGTGGATCCAGGTGGGAGAGGAGGGAAGAGGAACTGAAAGGAGTACGGGGAGAAGAAACTATAATCAGAACATATTATGTGAGGAAAAAAATAGATTTTCAATAAAAGGATAAGACAAATTAACAAACAACAAAAAATGCACATTTTTTTAGAAATACCCAGCAAAACCTCCAAAGAAAACATTCAGCAATGTTTGGAACATGCTGTAAATTTTTCCACCCTCCGTGAGAGAGCATTGCTTCGTCAGTCATCTTTGGGAGTACACAAGAGGTTCAAAAAAGTACTGCAACGTAAATGTAAGCCATATGCTTAAATCAGTTACCACAGACACAAAATAGCTAATACAGATGAGGGACTGATTTATCCCATTATTTACCAGATATGAACTTCAAATGAGGAGACATTAAAAGTATCACCTTAATCCTTTCAATAAAAATACAAATAAAAAAGCAAACAGCACGGGGGCAGTATCAGTACCATAAAGCTACTGCACAGTGAATAGAGCAAAGCAAAGCCAAGCAAACAGAAAGACAATTCAGCTTTGCCTGGTGGTCCCTAGCACAGAATCCTCACACAAAGGCGTGGAAAGCTGCTGCCCTTCCCTAGAATATGACCCACAGCCCCAAGGGAACCTCACATCTAAGTGATTTTTCCCACCTCGTAATTTCTGCTCTTGTGGTAAAATTTAAATTGACTCCGGTGCTTGTTTAAGGGTGCCAATCTCAGGAAATTTCCTTGGGAAGCAAAAGGAGGGCTTTGAGAACTTGTCTTCTAGCCTGGAAGCATCAGAGGGTAAGAAGATTGAACCTAGGGCCTTGCACACACTACTACTACTACTGACGGTGATGCAGCCAGCAAATTGATATTCACCTTAAGTCCTGTTGTGTGAGAGCCTTTTCTTAGGGAGACACATCTACTCACCCAGAAAAGGAATCTATGGAGACCAGAGTAATGATTGTACCAAAGTCCAACCTTGAGGAGCCAATGAGGTTTTAGTGGGGTTACTAACAGGCATATGGGTGACAGACATAATGGCTAGGACTTGTAGTCTCAGCACTGGGGAGGCAAGAGACAGGAGACTCCTACTACGTACAGTAGTGATGACTCAAAACCAGATCCATCGACTAAAAATTCACCCCAACACAGGTGAGGATCCCAGAAGTCTGCAACCCCAGACACCTTTACACAGCCTATAGGCAGCTCAGCAGAAAGAGCTCTCTGCATCTGGTCTAGTCAGAGTGTCTCCCTCCCGTGCCCCATCCCCATGTGCCCAAGAAGTTCTTTACTCCTTCTATAAAGCAGGAGACCTTCAAGAATCTTTTAAGTTCCCCTTTCCCAGACTTGGGAAGCTTTGTTTGGCTCCAGAGTCTCAGAAGCCTCACTCCTGGATGGAGTTTTTTGTTCAGTTAACTGTGCCGCATTACCTTACTCTGTGAGTGTCAGGAATAGCACACACCTAAAATATATTCTTCCTCCCTCTCTCCCTCCCTCTTTTCTCTCTCTCTCCCTCTCTCTCTCCCTCTCCCTCCCTCTCTCTCTCT
>NW_021604600.1:6111192-6184553 GCF_004785775.1 Grammomys surdaster
CTCTCCCTCTCCCTCTCCCTCTCCCTCTCCCTCTCCCTCTCCCTCTCTCTCTCTCTCTCTCTCTCTCTCTCTCTCTCTCTCTCCTCTTCTACTCCCACCTCTCCCCCTCCCTCTCCCTCTCTCCTCCTTTTGAAGCATGACGACGTTTCATCTGGTCCCTAAACATTTGGTTAAAGGGCTTCATATTATGGATCTTGTTCTCTGGGAGATGAAATTAAGAGATAATTCTCCCGGTGAATGGAAGCTGTGGATTGTGATAAGGAAACACAACACAGTGTTGCCCAGACGTGTGTTTTCTGATTCCATTATGTCCTCTTTCTTCACACACAAATGATCTTCTATTGTGTTGTTGTGTTTTATAATAAGAAGAAATCTGTATGGTGGAGGTATGGTTAGGTGTTGGGGAAGGGGGAGCCTCTGCTGACCTGTGCTGAGGCATCCATCCATTCCCCCTGAGGGACCAGCCACAGATGGTATAGTATAGAATAGAGTTTATTCAGGGCATGGGGAGGGGGGCTGAGGGGGTAGTAGAGACAGAGAAAGACACACAGAGAGAGAGAGAATAGAGGAGTAGAGGCCAGCCATGAGCATGAGACAGGGAGGGGAATGGGGAGAGAAGGGGAGCAGGAGGGAGAAGACAGAGCTAGAGCAAGAAGGTAAGAGAGAGGACAGGCAAGCAGCCCCTTTTATAGTGAGTCAGGCATACCTGGCTGTTGCCAGGTAACTGTGGGGCAGAACCTAGACAAAATTATAACTGCATGACACTGAAACAAAGAATATGGTGCCTTTGATATTTAGTCATGTTTATTATTATCCATGGGCTTTAGAAAATAATTTTTATATTCTTTAATGTGTTTACTTGCAAAACTACATATTGTGCCCATTAGTATAAAACTTTCAAGTTTTATTATTCAGACTTTCTACAGTTTTGTAATCTCCATGTTTTGCCTAGAAGTTCCTGAGAGAGGTGTGTTACATTTTTCCCATCATAGTTAAAGAGATTTATACTCCCCTTCCCCGTTTTACATATATAGCCCAAGCTAGCCCCAAACTCAAGACCCTCCTCAGCAGCTTGAAGGATGCTGGATTGGCAAATGTGCACTGCCTACCACTCATCTCCCTGGAATTTCATCAGCATCTACTTCATATATTTCTTCTTGATCATAAGCAATTCACACACACACACACACACACACACACACACACCATGGTAGATCATGTTGTTTGCTCTTTTTAATCACTCATGATGAATTTCTCTTTGAAGATATTGTTTGTATTAACACAGGTCCAGACTTTCTCTTTTGATGAGCAAGCAATGGAATACATTTCTTTTGTGATTGTTTTTCAATTAGTGTATAAATTAACAGGTCCCATGATGGCATTCTCACACACACTGTGTTAGGTCTCTCCCACTCCACTCCCCATCTTCTCACTCATTCTCAGCTGTGCCTTTTCTCCCCTCAGTGGTTCTGTGTTCTTCCCCCTCTGTAATTCCTCTTTGCCTCTCTCAAGGCCCCCCTTTTTCTTTCATGACCTATGCATGCCCATGCTCACAAACACACATATACACATATATGAAAATGAGAATCTGGCCCACATATAAGAGAGAAATATGCAGCATTTTCCCTTTGGAATCTGAGTTACTTGAATTAATCATCTCCTGATCTATCCGTTGTCTTGAAAATGTTATCATCTCATTTTTCTTGGTAGCAGCATGAAACTCCATTGGCTATATGTGTCATGTTTTCTGTAGAAGGCCATCTAGACTGGGTCCATTTCCTGGCTATCTTGAAGAGTGCAGATATAAACATTGACGTGCAAGAATCACTGTAGTAGGATCGAGTCTTTGTGAAGCCAGACCACACAGAGGCTCTCTATTCTCATGTTGTTTGGGGAGCCTCCATACTGATTTTTAGAGTGTCTGTACAATTATGCATACTGCCAGCAATGGATGAGGGGCCTTCATTTCATGTCCTCACCAGACTTTGTTGTCACTTCTTTTCTTGATGACAGACATTCTGACAGGAGTGAGAAGGAATCCCAGAGCATTTCCATTTTCAGTTTTCCAGTAACTAAGGATTTTGAACACCTTTTGAACATGTATTGACTATTTGTATTTCTTCTTCACTTCTTTCAATCATTATAATTTTTAATTGTGTGTATAGGGTTATACTGTTAGTGTAGATATCCATGGAGGTCACACGTGCCCTGGATCCCCCTGGAATCAGTGTTACACGTAGTTGTGAGCTGCCCAATATTGGTGCTGGGAACCAAATGTGTGCCCTCTCCAAGAGCAGTATGCACTCTCAACTGCCACATCCTCCCTCTAGCCCCTTGTGGTTCTTCTTGAGATAACTATCTATTTAGCTCATCTGCCCATTGGTTAACTGATTTGTTTGATGGCCCTGTATAAATTTTGCAGTTTTTAATGTATCATAGATGCTAATCCCCAGTCTAGTGTACACTTGGCAGAAAATTTTTCTAGTGATTGTTTCCTTGGTTGTATAGAATCATTTTTATTTCATGTAATCCCATTTGTTTTTATTATTTAAGTAATCAAATTTCTCATTTTTCTCTTTTGATGTATTGTTCCTAAGACCCTGCCTTCTGATGTAGAATCACCTGGCTATTGTCCAATATTATCTCCTAAAGGGTCTTTCATTTCTGCATGTAGTTATCTACCCCGCCCAAGGCTGGTTTTGTGTGCAGTGTGAGATAAGGATCCACAGGTCGTGCTGCCTTAACTAATGTGGGTTTTGTGTGCAGTGTGAGGTAAGGATCCACAGGCTGTGCTGCCTTAACTAATGTGGGTTTTGTGTGCAGTGTGAGGTAAGGATCCACAGGCAGTGCTGCCTTAACTAACATGGGTTTCCCACAACTTTAGCCAATGCAGCTTCTGCCAGTTTTGAACAAGGTGGGGCATTTCTCTGGTTTTCCTTTTTTATTGGCCTTCTAAATATTCTTAACCTTTAATCTTCCATAAACCTTAGTATTAGCATTAAATTCTACACGAGAAACCCCACCAGGCTTTTAAGGGGAGCAGCCTGGGGTCTGGAGTAACTTGCAAGGAGCCAGCAGCTTTATGAAATGGAGCCTTCTTATTCACAAGTGTAAAATATCCCTTCATGATTCCGTTAACTTCTTCCAATAACAGTCTATCATTTTTTTCCTTAAAGGTCTTACAAACCATTAGATTTAGATTTCCTTATATGTGCTATTACAAATGGTATCTATTTATTGCACATTCTGCCCATTGGTGGCTGGTTTACTATAAACACAATTTACCTTCCTGTATTACACTTGTGTGAAAGAGCAGAGCTGGCCACTATTACTGCCAATAACTTATCTGCAGGTTCTTTCGTGTTTTCTATGTAAATAATCATATCACCTGGAAGTTTCAATGGTTTTCTTCTTCTCAAACGTTATGGCTTTTATTTATTTCCTTACTTTACTGCGCTGTCTGGGACTGCCAGCGTAATGCTGAATAAAAGCAGCAATTGTAAATAGCATCTCCTCGGTTTTGATCTTAAAAGAGATGCTTTCCCCAATTTCCTGTTAGACATGATGTTTCCTAGAAGAGTTTTAGAACAGGCTTAGGAGAATTTCCTCATTCATCTCTCACTAATACATTTTAGCAGCCTTTCTACATAACACTGAAATTACTTCAAGCTATTTCCCCTTTAATCTTCTGGTGGAGTGAATTTTATTAATTGATTCTCCAGACTCACATCCTGAAATGACTCCCACCAGGACATGACATGTGATCTGCTGAACGTGCTGCTGGATTCCTTTCTGATAACAATGTGTTGGGGGCTTTTCCATTCATGCTAATAAGTGAGAGTGGTGTGAAATCCTCCTGCCTCCCTTCTTTGTGAGCACTGATATGAACATTGTCTCACCAGATGCACGCCTTCTCCTCTAAAGACTCAGGAAAAAAAAGGAACTAAGACTAGTGCTCACTTTCTCGGTCCGACGAGTGTTGGGATGAGCTGGTCTCGAGTGACCATTTGTACTGATCAGTCCTCTGTGTTATATTTATGACTGTGCCTTGTTTGCATCTAAAAATGATGTCTTCTTGACGAAGAAGGGGCTGCCTTATGAGCAGGAGTGTTCTCTCTCCAAAAGGAGCAGAAATGAATGACTCCTATGGCACCCTTTGCTAGAGGGTGGACTTCTTTCTTGGGTATCATGAGCCTAATGTGGCTCAGAAAACACATCTCTGTTCATCAGAGTAGGTCTCAGCTCCAGCACCACTGTGTGTTAAAGGACTTGCCACCATAGTTAGTATCCAGCACAGCCCTTCCCAGGCTGTAGAATAGACACAGCCCCACACCAGGCTGGCCTTGCTGCCATGTCATGGTCTGAGATATCAGTCAATCAAATACCCCTCTTTTTAAATGAATAAATACCATCACCCATGCATATTAAGTGACAGCTGTGTGTGCAACTCCCAGAATTTCTAGAAGGAATAGTTTTAAGTTATTAATGAGTTGTGGCAAGGTTTGAATGTGACCCCTCAGTTCCTCTGTTGAAAACTTGATCCAGAAACCCATACATTAATATTATGCAGACTGGGGGCTGGGTGGGATCTTGAAGATTGATCTCCTATGAGGGCACCAGTGGCTTTATAAGAAGAGGAAAAGAAACCCGAGATGGCATGCTTGTTCTGTCTCAGCAAATGATACATACCTCTGCTTTGTTATGGTGAAGCAAGAGACCCTCCCTAAACACAAGCAGATGCTAACACCAAGAACTATGAGACAAATACATCTTTATTCTGCATAAATTATCTAGTCTCAGGTATTTTGTTACGGTAACAGAAAACAGACTACAGCTACATTATCAGTGCCACAGGCCCCTCAGTGGGTCATTACAGTGACTTGGAAAGACAGCTATTATTATACTAAATTTTCAGATGAGCAAGAATAACGGTGATCAAATTCACTGAAGTGATAAATATCAGGAGAAGGAATCTGAAGCAATGCTTGATGCTAAGCTCTGTGTTCCTAACCACAGCTTTGAATGTCCATCCTTCCCCAGTTCTTCCTCATTTATTCTCAGGAAACTGTAACTAGCCACACTTCCATTGCACTGCCACAAAGCCAGCCAGAGATGCCACCTAACAGGGATGCCCTGTTCCCAGGATACAGGACCCAAGACCCTGTTAGCTGACTACAAAACAACTTGTAAACAGTAATATTTTACAATAAGCATACTATTAGGCAAAATTAAAACCAGAAAAACTAAACTTCAGCAAATAAAATATTGATTACTTTTTAAAAATCAATTAGGAAAATGAAAAATAGCCTAGTAGGAAAATGAGCAAAGTAGATGGGGATAAAACTCATAAGAAAGGCCATGCAAATGTACAGTCTTTGAACTTTGAACGCAGCCGACTTAGTCTGAGAGCCAAATGCATCAAACTACTAGAAGAAAACAAGCAAACCTTCCTGATTTGGGCTGTGTTGTGTGGCAGTCTCCTCCTAGACTAACCTTCCATCTTGGAAGGAAACTCATAAACTCAAGAAGTAAACAAGTTAAAAGTGCTTCAGGAAGTCCCTGAAACTGGCTGGACTCACTAGGCCCCTCCCTCCCCAAGAGTGGATATAAGCAGTAGGAACTGCTGAAAGTCATTCACAGACCAGCCAACTTGCCCAGAAGACTCTCTAATAAGCTAAGTTGCCTAAAAGAGACTCAGACCAGCTGAGTCACAAAGAGGATACAAAGATTAGCCAAGATGCCTAGAAGAAGCAGAGGACAGCTGAGTTATCTGGACAAGGCTCAGACCAACGGTGCTACCTGCAAAGAACACTCTCCAACTGGTTGATCTGCCTGCGAGCTGTGCAGTGAACTCCAGGTTTCTGGCTTCCGTGAGCTGTCACTCAAGTAGGGTGGACTTTGTTGATACAGCTGTCTTAAAGTCCTCCTATAAGTAATGTCCATAAACCCAGTGTTTCACCAAGTTGGACTTGGGTGATATCCTTACTTTGATCATCTTTGGTTTTCTGTCTGAGGGTATGTGTGTGTGTGTGTGTGTGTGTGTGTGTGTGTGTGTGTGTGTGTGACGTTTATACATACGTTTATGTAGTATAGGTGATATGTTGACATCAAGTGTCTGCCTTAATCAAAGATAGGGTCCCTTGCTGATCCTGGAATTTGTCCTCTCCCCAGGAACTGTGTCAAAAATCAGGATGAAGGCTACAGTTCCTTCAAAAGATATCAAAACACTAGAGAAGTTTTGGTTTCATTCCTTTTTTAAAAATGGTTTGTACTGAATCTCTGTACAAGTATTGTTCACAAGTATTGTGAACCCAGAAAAGATATATAACATACTATTACTGCTCTCCTTATATTTGAATTTTGGGAAACTTTAGCAATGCTGTCAACTAGGTATCCTAGGTTACCATGTTGAGTTGACATTTACAGAAATGCCGTATTGCTCTACAGACTTGAACCATTTTTTCCAATTAGACATGGTAACTCATTGTATTAAATATGTAAGGTCTTGACTATGTAGGTTCTGTTACAGAAGCTAATAAAACATTCTCTAGTGAAAAAAAAATGAGACAAAAATTAATGAATTGAACTTCATCAAACTTTAAATTTTGTATGTTACAAAGAGTTAAACTTGGCAACTCACACCTATAATCCCAACCCTTGGAAAAGTGAGTTAGGAGGATTCACATGAGTTTGAAGCCAGATTGGATCAAATAGTTAACTTTCAGGACGATCTGAATTACTGAGATTCTGTTTCAGATAAACAAACATGCAGGGGGAAAAATGCTTCACAGGCTGTCGTCAGAAAGGACCAGGGACACAACTCTGTCTCTCAAGTACTTGCTGTATAATCAGGATAACCACTGCTCAGATCCCCAGTACATAGTCATATGTGCAAGCACACCTGTAATCCCAGCACTGGGAGGCAAAGACAGGAGGGCCTCAGTCCAACTGACAAATTCCAGGTTCAGCAAGTGACCTCATCTTTGATTAAAGAAGACATCTCATGTCAACATGTCACATATACTACACGCATGTGTGTGTGCTCACATACATGCTCACACACATACACACACACGATAATACCCTCAGGAAAGTAAAAGTATATAACTCAATTTGAGAGAAAGTGACATCATCAAATAATTGATATAATAAGGAATTTACATGTAAACTTTTAAAAAACATCTTCAACATACAAGTGAAAAAGACAATCCAATATTTAAATGAGGGAGGATCAGAGCATACATACTGTGTTTGGAGAGGGGTATGAGGAGCTGAGCGCAATGGAAGGGAAGGGCATGGTGCCAGGAGTGAAGGGCGCTATGGTTCTGCAGAACAGTTGAGCAATTTCTCCAACAGTTAATTCCATGGAGTCATCCTGAAGCATTTCAATTAAGCATTTATAAAGAGAAACAAGAAAAAACAATAGGACATTTCCTTGAACTTTAAAGTTCACTTTTTAAATGAGTTCATCCCTTCACAACGGTAAGAGAACAAGAGAGTCAGATCTCGTGGAAGAACAAACTGATGCATATCTGTTGGAAACAGTCTTTATGAATATATCAAAATCTTGAAGACTACAAATAGTCTTTATTCAAGCAATTCCTCTCTAGAAAATATAGCCTTTGGGAGTAGTTAGAGAAATCTTCAGAACTTCATATACAACAATGCCAATGCCAATTGTGCAGTTATTTTAGTAGCAAAACAAGAAAACTATAAATACCACCACAGGGAAATATTTGAGGATATTGCTGTACAAACACATAAGAAAATATTAGCCATCTATTTTAAGACATGTTTAAGACATAGAATCCATGCCAGTGAGATGGCTTGATGTGTAAAGGCACTTGCTACCAAGTCTGATGACCTGGATTCTCCGATCCCTGGAGCTCACATAGCAGAAGGAGAAAACCAACACCCACAAGTTGTTCTCTGACCTCCACATGGGAGCCACAGCTTATAAGCATGTGTGTACATGCACACATACACAAATGAGGAAATAAAACATAATAAAAATTAAAAGGTAATATAAGAAATTTACAACATTCATAATGAGTGAAAAAGAGGCTGAGAAGCAGTGTCTGATATCAGAAAATGTTGGAGATACATATTTTAAAGCATTAATTAACAGTGGCTTCCTAATGAGATGTGGTCATAGGAAATCATTTTCATTTTGGTTTTGGTTTTTTTTGTTGCTGCTGCTCTTGTTGTTGTTCTGTGTGCTTCTATCCCTCAGAGTGGATACTGGGCACTTAGTCACAGGAAGAGCAGTGTTGGATATGTTCCTCAGCATCCCTTCCAAAAATGCAATTGTTGCCAATTTGCAAGACTTGACTTGTAGGTTGGATGGTTCCTACGTTCTCATCTCTAAGATCCTCATCCTTTGTTCCACACTTAGGCTGTGGCTTTTCCCAATTCCCCAAGTTCTCAGAGACAGATTCATCCTAGCTTGTAAACTCCATTCCCTGTCCAGAGAGGGAGGAGCTGCAGTCTTGAAAAATATGGTATCAATAGTCGGGGGAACGGGACATTGTGAGATGAGGCCAGGTAAGCCCTGCAGAGACCTGGAAACGATTTTCTCTCACAAAATATAATTAATCAATTATGTCCAAAGAAGTGGGATCAATATTTTTATAAATGAGAAGTTCATGCGGCAGGAAGGAATTGTTGTGGCGGCCCCTTCATCTTTCCTCCACTAATCCAATGTAAATGATGGGCTTTTAGGCTGTGGGTCTCAGCTTTCGCCAACTGAACTTTCCCCCACTTCCATTCCTATCACATTCTCCTCACAACTTTCTAATTCTCTTGTCTGGCCCCTGGCAGATGCAGAGTGCAGCTCCTAACCAGCAACTCACTTTAGATAACAAAGCCCCATATCCACCATCTACCCGCAGTCTCCCTTCTCTCCCAGGTCTTCACAATATTGTTATGCTGATCTACCCAGCATCCTCTAGTGCACAAAGGAAAAAAATATGCATTTGGGGACAGTGGCAAAGCTTAAGCAAACTGCAGCTTGGCAGAGTCTCTTTAATGCCATATTTATTGAGTGCCTACTGTGTACCTCCAATACTGCATGCAGGAAAGCAACAAAGATAAAGCTTGTAGCACTGCCTTCGGGGGCTCACAGTTTAATGGCGAAGGCAGACACAGGATGAAGAAGTCATTTGTGTTATCCAGGGTTCTTCACTACAGATGAAGGTACAGTTTTATGGGAATGTGGAGGAAAAGACCTTTGGCTGTGGGAGCCAAAGAACAGTTCCCAAGATTCCTGAAGGACAGGGAACTATTCAGCAGGTATATGAGAGTAAAAAGTACCATGGAAAATGGGGAGCCTGAGAGAAGAAGCGAATGGCAGGTTCCAGATGAGACAACACTGCAGAAAAGATGAGGAAAGCCAGCTCAGGGCACGCTTCATCGACAGGCTTTGTGTAGACATCTGATCTGACTTAACCTGCAGCAGCTCTGCTTCCACAGCAGGCCCTCTGTTCCCCTCTGGTGATCCACGACCCCATTTCCCCATCCCTGAGGGTTGGTGGCACCTGCTCCTTCACCATCATCTGGGGTTGGTGATGCCATGAGTCACTCTTCTGCAGATCACAGTGATGGCTCAGGGATGTACACATGACTCTCTCAGTCCTGGAAACAGGAGTTCAGAGATTCTAGTGGATAACTAGAGCCAAGGTTTGCTCTCAACTATAGCCCACAGGCAGGTCTGTTGAATGCCCAGAGCATGCTAGCACCTGGAGGAAAGGCTGCTCAAGCAGGAAGCAGTAACCGGAAAAGTCAAGCTGAGAAAGGGACAGGAGGGGCACCCCTGTGACCTCATTTTGTGAGTCAAAGAAATCTCCTTTTGGTTTCCATTGATTTGACAGTTGTTTTCAATGAGGGATGCTGGGATAGGACAGACTTGTCTCTACAGCGCTTAGAGGAATTAAGACTGCACACAGGGAGGCAAGGGAGTTAAAGGGGAACTTTGAAGTGGATTCCAGTAGAGTAGTGGAATCAGAGGTGTTAAAAGGCTTGTTCTGAATGACCCTAGAGTTAGTTGCTGGGTCCAGAAGGATCTAGGTCATGTGATGGTGGAGTAGAGTAGAGCTCTATGCTTTGCTTAGGAGCTGTGTCCTGGGAGGTCAGTGATAGCAACAGCAATTATCAGATGAGGGATTGAAAAGATGGCAGACAGAGTCAGTGAGCGTCTACCACACAAGCATGAGGACCCAAGTTCAGATCTTCAGCATCCACGTATAAAGCACTCAGTGGTGTATTCCAAAACTCCCCAGAGGTGGGAATGACCATGGCAAGGGGTGGGGAGGATGGGGCAGCCAGACCCTTAGAACATTAGCTAGCCAGCCTGACCAAATCAGTGAGCTGTCAAGGGTCAGTGAGAGACGCTGTCTCAAAAAAATAAGGTAAAGAGCATCTAAAGAAAGATACGAATGTCTACACACACACACACACACACACACACACACACACACACACATACACCAATCATCACCACCATCAGACCAACTGCCACATGAGTGGAAAACACTGGGCAACCCTCTTCCATGCTCTTCTATTTAACACCCTGAACTGAACTGCTCTGCTCTTTGGATAGGGTTTATTCGGGGAAGTAAATTATTTTGGGAATGTTTCCAATCACTTGACTTTACCCTCTGAAAGCCAGATGGGTCAGAGAGTAGTAAGTGAGTCCTAGTTCAGGCCAGGATGGCCTGGGGGTCATCCACGTGCTAGAAGACCTAAGAGTGAAGCTGCAGCCTTGGTGGACTAGGTTTCTTTCTTCAGTTCTTTCACATCATGCTCCCCAAACCATTCATCTTCCCATTCCTCTTCCTTTGCAACATGCCATCAAAAGAAAATAAAAAAACAAAAATAGAAAGAAAAACAGAACAACAACAATAAACTCCTCAAACACCTCATCATGGAAGCTGTAGTATGTCACAGTGTGCCGCACAATATACTCTTTTGTCCACACATCTTTTTTTTTACAAATGTTTGTTTCAATGAGTCAGTGATCGAGTTTGAGGCCTCTGGCTTCTGTTACACTATCAATATTGGATCTATACTGGGACTCCTCTCAGATATCCTATTTTTGCCCTGAGTCATGAAGATTCCGCAACTTTGGATCTGTAGGACCAGCCCCTTTACGTGCCCCAGCAGATCATAGATGGGGTAGATGTTGGTTTGAGACAACTGAATCTGAAAGCCTGCCAACTGAATCTGGTCAGTCTGACAGCTCTCCCACACCCTCACCATCAGGATGAGGTCTCCAGCACTACTCTGGCTAGTTTATCCAATTCCACAGATGTTAGGGGATGGGCCAGCTTTCACACTCTCATGCCCTTGGGCCAACTTACCCATGCCTACATCACCAGAGCCAGCTCTACTGTGCTGCCCATGTGAGGTATGGGCCTGCCCAGGTAAGATACAGACAGGCTTGCTCTCCCAAGTGCTGCAGCCTTCAAAGGGGTGGGTCAGCTCTCCTGCTTTCACACCCTCAGGGTTCTTAACACTAACAGGGATGGCATCATCTTCTGGAGGAAGGCTCATGCTGTGGTTTGAATGGAAAAGGTCCCCCATGGGCTTCTGTTTGAATATTTGATCTCCAGCTCTTGATGCTGTTTGGAAGGTTATAAACTTGGAGGGTAGGAGGCACCGCTGGGGAAGGAGCAGGTCACTGCAGATAATCTCCAGAGGGCTGCTCCTAGACAAGCTTCTAATCAACTATCTAGCTCTTGCTATAGGATGTCACTAGCACTCACGAGCTCTGGCTGCCGTGATGGATGCATTCTCTGAACTGTGAATCAAAATAAGCCTTACCTCCTTTAAGTTGCTCCCGTCAGATATTTTGTCAGTGTGATGAGGATTTCATCTGTATAGACCCCCCACAATGAGCTTAGGAATACAGGGAATGGAGTCCATAGAAGAGATCAAGGATCCAACTAAAATGATTGAGCTTAATTCCTTACTGTAAAAACAAAGGCGGAAATGTAGTCAAGGGGCTTGGACTAACATGGGCACCATAGCTGCTGCCAGCCAGCAGCCATTTGAAAGGTCAAGCATTGATGTCCTTCTCTGGGGTATGAAGTGCACACACACACACACACACACACACACACTATAGTACATCTCAGAAACTGAGAGCTGTGCATACTCTCAGCTTTCCTGTCCTTCAGGCCTGCTACCAGTCACCATCTTCCCAGTTGAATTTCTACAGGTCACCATGGACAATCTACTACCCTACCCCATCTCTTGATTGAAAACACCAGTTTTCAATAAATTGATGGTTTTGACACCTCAATATTCTCCTCAGATAACCTATGTATTTTCTTATTTGCCCTTGTTGTCACATGGCATAAAAGTACACCTAGAAATATATTTTAAAGGCATGGCACAGTCACTGAATGT
The DNA here is from genome assembly GCF_004785775.1 of Grammomys surdaster. Taxonomy (NCBI): domain Eukaryota; kingdom Metazoa; phylum Chordata; class Mammalia; order Rodentia; family Muridae; genus Grammomys; species Grammomys surdaster. The sequence goes on from NW_021604600.1 coordinate 6,123,601, forward strand.
CCATAGGACCAATTCATAGCAGTTTTTCCCAGATTTTGGCATGTGAGTGTGGGTGATATTAAATGAATGCACAGATGTACAGATGTGTAGATGGATGCATGTGTGGGTATATGGACCTGGATAATTGATGGATGGATAAAAATTAAGAATCCTTGTCCACTGATTCACTTATCACACATAGTGCATCTTCCTCTCTGTGAAATAGTCTGTCCATCCTTATAAAGCTTGTAAACCAGTGAGAAGGAAATTTTCAAAAATCACCCCAGTAAATAATTTTAACTAGGCAGGTACTCTGGAAAATGCCAAGGTGCTAAGGGTTAGCAAATGTCCGTGATATAGAAAGTATTTCAAATCTCTGACTTTCTCAGATGTAAGGGTATTTGTACAGACAAGAGACTCTAGGGGTGAGATTCAAGTACAGATATGAAACTCACTGTTGTTTTCTATAGCTCTCATTCACACAGTGTGGAGAGAATCTTATATGAGATCTTAGTGAACCTGAATTTTTGCCGTGGCTTCATATGAAATCCAGTGTGGAATTTCCAATTTGTAGCTTCATGCTATCACCTAAAAACATTTTGGACTTTGGTGCATTTCAGATTTTAAATTTTCAAGTAGAGGGTGCCCTGGTCCAAGTAGTGTGGGGAGTTGAGTAGGTCTCTCCAAGCAAAAGTTGGTGCCATGACCTAAGTTCACACCTAAGGGTTGCATGAGGCCAGAAAGAGAGGGATGGATGTCGTGGGGGTGGGGGTGGGGGGTTCAGGAAGGAGCAATTTGAGCTGACATAATGCCAAGTACAAACATCCAGAAATGTGAAGACGCCTGGCTCAGTAGTCTAAACGAAAAGAACAGAGTAGAAAGAGAACAGAGTAGAAAGAGCCGGGTGTACAGGACTTAAAATGTCAGGTAGCAACTGTAAGGAGGATTCTAGGTCATGAAGAGATCTTAAAGTCAGATGAAGGATTGGAAACTTGTTCCTGTCAGCGGAGGTGAGTAATTTCGGGTGTGAACAGACCATTAGCGCGCACCAGGAATAGCAATGGGCCCAGGAGAACTGGATAGAATATGCAGTCACTCTCTCTGTGTCCATGATGAAGTGCACAAAGGAGGCAGAGTTCCTCCACCATTGTTCTGCTCTCTTCTGTGATCCCCGCAGTGTGGAGATTTAAGCAGCATATTGATGTTGGTGTCATCTCAGCCCTTCCCTTGAATAAGGTAAACGACTGCCCTTGCATTTAGAAGAGGTTCATTCCTACTTCTTAGCCTCTGCTGAGCCACTGGGATTGGTTCAAGAATTGTCAGTAGTCATGCAACAGTGACATCATGCTTGTTCTACCCAACAGGTCTCTCCAAGGAGCCTCATGTCTAGAGAGGCCTGGCCCTTCTCTGTCTAAGCATCTTGGCTGGGAAATTAACATCAAGCTTTCCTATGTTCCTTCATCTGTGCCTCACAACCTAAGTAGAGAAGGTACCAGAGCTCTATTTCAGATATCAATAACCATTGGACTGAAGATAAGACAACAAAATCCGCCTGAGCTCTCAGGATCTCCTGAGTCCTTACTCACTCTAAGAATGCTCGTTGCACTTTGTGTCCTGATGTCACCCACAGATAAAACTGATGTTTGCTTCGCCAGCACCCATACAGCAGTTTCCCTCTTGCCTTCCCAAGAGATAGTGTTTATATTTCACACATGGATCTGTGAGAACCATGGGTGGCTGACCTCATCTCCAGCTTCAAAAGTAAAGTTCAGGTAACCATATCCCAACTGCATATCCCAACTGCACATCCCAACTGGGACTGTGTCACATGACTAAAGCTGCGCAGACAGACAGAGGGAGAAAGCTTTAATGACTAATGGGCAAAAGGTTTGTTCTATTTGAATATCTGAATATTTGAATTTGCTTTATTTGAATATGGAAGTGTGTGGCCTCTATGGCCACTGGCAGCCCTAAGACAAAGCCCAATCAACAAAGAACAGAGACAGATGGAGTTGCATCTTGAGTGATGCCACTGAGCTGCTAACAATCAACACTGGACCTGCCCCATCACTGCTTCATAATGAGAAGTTCCCCTATTGTTTGTGTCTGCTTGGGCTATTAAAATCTACTCCTAGGAGCCACAGGCATTCTCAGATTTCTGTCTCTAGCCTAGACTTGCTTCCCAAGTGCCAGGCTCACAGAAAACACCTAGACTTATATAGAACCTACCATTGTGTTTTGTTAAATTATTTCACTGTCATCATGCCTTCTAAATATGTTCATACCCATAGGCCTGGGTTGCTTTCAATCTTGGTCAGAGAGGCTTCTTTTTGCATGACTAACAGCCAAAGAGCTGAGACTAAAAGCCTGAGTGTTCAGCACCCCAAATGGGACATCTCTGTTAAGCCTACTCCCACCAAGGCTCAGGAAGCATCTCAGACAAGGAGAGGGAAAGGATAAAGTATCGTGAAGCACTGTCCCCTGGACATGGCATGGCTGCTGTACTCACAAACTCACAACAGCTATAGTGGCCTCCTCAGCAAGACCTATACAAGATTAAGCCAGTCAAAATCCCAGAGCAAATGAGTAGATGATCTCTATGTCCCTTGCCTTACTGAGGAGCTGTTGACAGTTGATGGTAACTGGGATAGGGAGAACTGCTCTTCATTGAATGCTCTTCATTCTTCCCATTGGGAAGTTTCCAGATTTCTGGTGGGTAGTATCACACACAGAGACATGTGGGCCAAATGAAAGAAAGAAAGAGAGACATGTAGGTGGGAGCAGGTGTGTTGGGAAGGGTGTGGAGGAGAGTCAAGGGAGAAGTGGGGGCAGATGTGATCATACTTCATTGTATACAGGTAGCATCATGTGGGACTTCCATTCTAAATTCCTTTCTTGCCTCCCTTCCAAGTTCAAGCCTTCTGCACTCTCTCCAACTAGCTATCCAAAGCTTCCTTTCGTACTGCCCACCACTTCCATCCTGCCCCTCTGCCTGACTCTCCTGCTCGGCAAGTTTCAACATTTGTACCTACTGGGACATCCTTCTCCTGTCTGAAGTGCCTTCATCTCTGTCTTCACTGCTTTTGCCTCTCACTTCCAGCCATTGTATCTCAAAATTCCCCAGGAATTTTCCTTGGGCCTCTTCTCTATCTGTACTCCCTCAAGCATCTCAACATCTTGTCTATAAGATGGAAATTCTCCACTCCTCCCTGAGGTCTGACTTCTATACAGCATGGCGTTTGTGTGTCCATTGGAAGCTTCATGAGATGTAACCAAACAGGAACTTGATATGATAACTTCTCTGACTGATTTCCCTGTCTTGGCAAAAGACCCCATTCGCCTGCCTATGTTAGTCATCTTTAGTTACTGTCTTAGTTTGGGTTTCTATTGCTGTGAAAAGACGCCATGATCACAGCAACTCTTATGAAGGAAAACATTTCACTGGGGCTGGCTTACAGTTTCAGAGGTTCCATCCAGTTATCATCATGGCAGGAAGCATGGCAGTGTGCAAGCAGACATGAGCTGAGAGTTCCACATCTTGATCTGCAAGCAGCAGGAGATTGTGAGCCACACTGGGTGTAGCTTGAGCGTACAAGACCTCAAAGCCTGCCTCCATAGTGACACACTTCCTCCAACAAGGCCATTCCTACTCCAAGTCCACACCTCCTAGTAGTGCCACTCCCCGTGGGCTAACCATTCAAACACAAGCGGCTATGGGGACTATACATATTCAAACCACCACTTACAATGACAATACACTGGAAAACAGCTTAGAGAAGGGAAGCTTTGCTGTTTCAGGGAAAACAGCTTAGAGAAGGGAAGCTTTGCTGTTTCAGGCCACGGTCAATCAGCCCTACTCTTTTTGAGCATGTGAGGCAGAAAATTGTGGTGGAAAAGTGCAAAATAGCTCACCTGCTGGCATACCAAGAAGGAGAGAGAGAGGAAGAAGTTGGGATGAGCTGTATCTTCCCAAGGGCCAGTCACGGGCTTTCTTCAATAGGTCCCAAACCCTAGTTCTCAGTACCTCTCCATAATGTTGTCAAATTCTAAACCCATCAATGGATTATGTTACTCATGAAGTCTGAGCTTTTATAGACCCATCCCTTCTCTAAGGTCCCTTCTCTGAGCATTGTTTGCACTGGGAACTAAACCTTCAACACATGAGCCTACGGGGAGTGTGCTACACATCCAAACCATGGCATCCTGACTGAAAGCAGCTTCCGTGAGGACAGATACCCTCAGTCTTTCTGTATCTGAGTAAATAGAGAATAGCAACTACGGGTAGTTATGTAACAAAGCAACCAGACAGCAGAATCCTCAAGAGGTCAGAGAAAGCTGGCCCAAGAACCAAGATGGGGACATTTACTGCAAGGTGGTCAGGTTGAACATAGGTATAAACATCTTCTGCAGGGATGCTAAATTAAACATATGTGAGGACATCTATTGTGAGGTAGTCAGTTAACCATGGGTGTGGACATCTTCTGAAGAGCAGCCAGGTGGAAAGCTTAGTCTGGGACACATTGAGTCTCAAGGGAGAGTGGTTATCTAGGTGAAATTCCGACTTAGTAATTTGGGTATTTACCTGGCTACCTATTGGTGTCATGGTGTACATATGTCTGGTTCAACTGAAAATGGCACATACTGTTTCCTGCCCTCCTGGAGCTCCCTCACTCATGCCAGAAGCTGAGGACAAACCAATGAGCTCTGACACCAGAGAGTAAATATATACCAGAGAGGAAAGAAAAAGAGACAGGAGCAGAATGGCAGGCTGAGCAGCAGCAGGCCTAGGGTGAAGGAGGGAATATTAGATTTGAGACCTGAATGAAGATAGGGAATCAGCCATACCAACCACTCAGCAAGGAGCAGTCCAGGTAAAACTACACAAGGTGGAAGCATCTTAGCATGACTAGAGAACAGCAGGAAGTCAATGTGACAGAGGAGACACTGAAGGCAGGACACCAAGCAAGCACTCTGCCATGAATTTGTTTTGAGCACATGGGGAGTCACAGAAGGCTCATATGCATATAGCTAGAATCTGTTTACATATAAAATATACACGCTTGAGGCATGATGTGTTGATGTGTGCTTACATGGTGGAATGATTATATGTTAATTAGCATGTCCTCCACCTCACATTCATTTTTAACAGTGAGAACATTTATAATCTACTCTATAAGCAGTTCTAAATGCACAATACATTGTCATTCATTGCAATATCCACCCAGTGCAGGACTCTCACTGAACTCTTACTGTTGTTTGCAGCAGCTAAGACATGGAAGGAACTCAAGTGCCCATCGACTCAAGAATAAATACACAAAATCTGGAACCTATACACAATGAGATGTTACTCAACGTCAAAAAAGAAAACTACAATTTGTAACGATAAGGTTGAACTTGAAGAGCATCATGCTAGGTGAAATAAGTGAAGCACAACAATAGAACCCCCCACACACACACACACACATGACCTCATTTATATGAGAAAACATTAGGCTCCTAGAAGCAGAAAGTGAAATAGCAGTTGCCAGAAGCTGGAGGAGGGAGATAGAGAAAGGGAAACACTGATCATGACATTGTAGATTCTGGGGTAAATGTTTAGTATTTTATTCAACTTTTTAGATTAATTTATTAACTACACAGAAGGAAAAAATGGAGATGGGAAATCTTAGGAAGCTACTGCAGGGGCACATAGACATGAACACAGTCCCAGCACTATGTACGATGCAATGATCAAAGCATCCCTGCATGCATGTGTATATCACTGTGTAGTGGAAATTGGCCTTGTACTCCCTAGTCAGCACAGGTTAGCCTGGAGCTACTGATCCTCCAGTGTCAGCCTCCTTAGTACTGGGGTTACTGGCATGTACTGCCATGCCAGAACCAGCTGTTGACAGAGCTAGGAGATGAGAAAATAAAGAAGATAGGAAAGTTTGGGATCAGGAAATCTTGCACAAGCTGTCTGGCTTCTTATATACAGTATACAGAAGGAAACGAGACAGAGCCAGCAGAAAGCTATATTATACAATGGGACAAAATCAAGCAGTGTTTCACAAAGGGAACGCAATATCTCAAGCGTGTCACAGAACAACACAGAATAACACACCAAGCACACAACAGCCTTAGAACAGGTAACTCCAGTCCTCTCAGGGGAAAAAACAAAGTTCCCAGAAATCAAAACCTTAACTCCTTCAAGGCCCTGGCACCAGACCCAGGACTGGCCTGGACCTTACCAAGTCTGCCCCTGGACAAAGACACAGAACTAGCTTCCCTTTGTCCTTTTATCAGAGATTCTGTTGAAGCCTTGGATTGGCCTAGCTCTTAGTACATTTCAAATGTATCAAGTCCTATTGGCTATACAGGCAATGATCTGGGTCTTCTTGCTTCTAGTCACCCCCACTGTTGGCATCTAGAGGGCTTAGGGAGAGGGGCATGGCTCAACAGCTAGTAGCACTACCTGCTCTTCCAGAGGAGCCAGGTTTAAGTCCTAGCACCCACATGATAACTAATAACAGTCCATATGTAACAACAAAATTCTAATTCCAAGGGACCCCATGCCCTCTTCAGGCCTCTATGGGCATTACATCCACGCAGCATATAAACAGATACACAGGCAAAAGACTCATACATGTAAAATGCAAATAAATACATTTTTTAAGGCCTAGGGGAGGTCACATGGGCTCATATTCCTTAAGCTTAAATGTCTGTATCCCTGGCTCTTCATAGCCATTTCTAATGGAGCTAACTTTCATTTCTTCAAAAAAAAATCCATCCCATGGAGTTATTAATAAGATTTGCTATTGCTAAGTAAAGTCATCAGATGTCCAGCTCTGTTCTTAGAAAGACACCAATGACTTCTGCTCTCAGGGCAGATCAAGCCACCACACCTCACTGGAGGATAGGGGAGGTCCCGTATGTAAGTGCGTGTGCGTCAGTGCATGTTTGTTATGTATGTGTGCATGTTTGTGTTAGTATGTATATGTGCTCCAGTGAGGGATAATGGGGTACACAGACCCCTGTACAGACACACCCCCATCTTCATCCTAGTACAGAGTACAATGCCTGGGCTTGCTTATACAGAGCCAGTGTGGTCCTTCCTGCTGCATAGCTTGCCACCGCTCATTAACACGGTCTGCGCTGGTGGCAACCACCCTCTGTAGAGAGTGTTAAATATCGCAACTGTTTATTGCTTAATATTTTTCATGCTAACGGCAGGCTAATTTGCAGGGATTTGAGGCAGTGTATAAAACACCTTCTGCTGACTGCTCATTTTATGCCAAGTAAGGACTTGGCAACAGCAGCCTTACCCAGGGACCCTTGGACTCTGTGTGATGTCACACTGCCCCTCATTTGGTCTTCCCCGAATAAGTCAACTGCAGACAAACACAACAGAGCTTCTCTGTCCAAGCACGAGGAAGAAAGGGAACTGCAGAATTGCCTGCCGGCTCCTGGGCTCAATGCTGAAGAAGCCAGAGGGAGGAGAGAGGGAAACAGAACAGCTGGAAGTTGTGTTATTATGAATATGTGCCCCAGTGTGACCAACCAGAGTCCTGTTCTCATTTTGATTGGTTAATTGGTTACAACCCACTGCTCTTGCTGTGGCAACAAGCTATTGACCACCAAAGGAAGACAGGAGTCTCCCACCCAGGACTCCAACCGCAACTGGTTGTTTTGATTGTTTACAATCTGATGGGTCTCTCATCTCACCACACCCATAACTCTTGCAGTGAGGAGTCATGTCCATGTCAAGTCCTGTCCACTAAGAGAGGTAAACCAAAGCAGACAGTTGAAGGGCTCCTAAGTGATGTCACCTGGTGGCAAGCCCCCGGTCTCCTAATCCCCTGATTCTCCAGTCCCCCCAAGCCCCCAGTCCCCAGGTCTCCATCTACAAGTTCCTAAATCCCCGAGTCCACTGATCCCACAATCCACAGCTCCCCCAGTTTCCCAGTTCCCTGATTCCGCTGGCCACCAGTCTACTAGTCTGCAGCTGAGGCTACACACTGCAGAGTCTGCATCAAGTCCAAGCGGATTCTGCCGTTGTGTTTTCCTGGCTCACAGGTGGATTTTTAACTGTGATGTAGTTGCCAACATTTAAAACTTGAAGATTTCTGATTTAAATGTAAAAGAATCGAGAGTTCTGGCTTTATAAACTAGACTGTCTAGTGACTCAGAAAGCCTATTATTGCCACTCTATTGGCCAGACCTCAGAGCTCAATCGCGCTGCCTCTCCTAGCGTCTCATGTCCTGCTTACCTTGCTCCTCACCATCCATCTCCATAGGCCCAGCACTTGGAATTATTTCTATGGTTGACCTGGTACCTGCTGCAACTTTGAGGATTTTTCCCCAACCTATCCCTTCTTTCCTCTGTCTTTCAAGGAGGAGAACTTCTGCAGGCTCTGATTGCTGACATTTGTTCCTAGACTATTATACAGCCAAGATGATGTTTCTGACAAGACAGGACAAAACAGAAGATGAGGCCTGGAGAGACGGTTCGTGGGTGAAGAGCACTAGTTTCTCCTGAGGCGGATTCAGTTGCAACACTCAGCACCCACATGGTGGCTCACAGCTATCTGTAACTCCAGTTCCAAATGATCTGACATTCTCTTCTGAGCTCTGCAGGGACCAGGCATGCACATGGGGCACATACATACATGCAGGCATCACACTCATATGCATAATGTAATAAAATAGGTCAATATAATTTTTTAATAGATGAATAATTTTGAAGTGATACAGATAGAAGTATGTAGGGGGTATTTACACAACACACACACACACACACACACACACACACACACACATTTGTTTATGGATTATCACATTTCCTATAGCCAAAACGAAAAGTATGTTTTCTACCATGATGGCCTAGGAACCAGGTATGTTTGAAAGCAGCAACCAGTTAGGCAAACAGCTCAGGAAAAGAACATTTACCCAGCATGTCCAGGGGCCTGGGTTTTATCAACTGCAACATGGCAATTCTTTGAGACTTTGTACCTTGATATTCCACAGAGAGAGCCTTTGGGAGGGTGCTGTTCAGCAGGCCCAGTGTTATAGAAGAGTAATAGGGCCTACTCTGAAACTGAACCCAGGACATGGTCATATCTAAAACCCAGAAGCTCATTCACACCAAGAAGGTACATCTCAAGAAGTTGGCACTGGATGAGAACCTTAGAAGAGAAGAGTGATTCTGGAGGCCACAGCTTCAACAGTAACTAAAGGCATCCATGGCTTTGCTGTGGGGAAACCGGCCACGGGCTTGAGGGCACAGCAGAAGCCCTGCTCAGCAGTACAATCTGGTACTGCCTCAGCTGTGCCCAGCTTCTCAAGAAAAGCCAGAAATCTGTGTTTTATATGAAATGCACAAGTTCTATTGTCTGTTATTTGGGACAGTGTCTCACTATGTAACCCAAGCTAGCCTCAAATTCGTAATCTTCTTACTTTGGCCTCAGAGTGCTGCAACTACAGATATGAGCTTCTACTCCTGGCTCCAAACCATTAAACCCAGATAAACAAAGCATACATTCCGGAGTCACCCCGAATATAACATCAGCTTTCCTCCTTCATGGGTGAGGTACCAGCTCAGTATCCTCCTAATGCTTATTTAAACAACGATCTGGTCGTGCAGCAGCCCTGGTCACTTGCCAGGCTCTGCTCTAAACTTACCCACGTTAACTCTACCTAGCAGCCGGTGTGGCAGCATCACTCACTGCTATCCTTATTTGACAGGGAAGGAAACTGAGGCAGAAAGCGGTAAAATTCCATAGCTAGTGAGAGATAGGACTGAAGCCTGGAGTCTAGAATCCCCAGTTCCTACCTCAGACATAAGTTCCTCTAGGGCAACATGCCCAAGGCTCTCACAGAACCCTTCTGAGGTAAGACTTATTAGCACCCCCACACCATAGGAGAGTAAGCTGAGGCCAGAGAAGAATGGTTGCTTGTCTGAGGTCCTGAAGCTACAACAGACTCCAATGCAGGGGTCTTCCCAGACAAGCCTCCAAAGCCCTCTGCTCAGCAAGAGGGCTATTCAATAGGTGTGAGAGAAACAGTTTCTAAGAACCCAAATGTCATTTTTTTTCAATAAGGAAAAGGCTGCTCTAGCTGTCAGACCATAAGCTGCAACCTTTATGTTTGCAAAGCAAAAAGGGCAATTAAGTGAGACAAAATAAATCTTCTTGGGCCTCTGTCAATGAGCCTGGCAGGTCTGCGGGCAGCAGCTTGATTGACAGGGTGCATTACATTCTAGAGCGACTCAGCCTCTGACATTTCTTTGATGCAGCACTGAAGCAGGAGACTTGTTTCTTAAAGGGGCCTTGTCCTTTTCAGAGCCACAGTGCTTCCCAAGGCAGAAGAGTGGGTGCACTGTTTGGCTGAGGTGGGAAGGTGCCAGCACATCAGCAACCATGGCCTCCATGATGCCTTGACAAGAGGCTGAGGGCTCTCTCTCGTGCCAGCACTATTCACCTCACTGTCAGGTGGTGTGGAGACTTGTGATAAACTCCAAAGCCTCCCACAGACAGCTTTTCTAGAAATTCACACTCCTGTGAGACGTGCCAAAGCTAACATGCATGGCTGGACCCTCCATGAGAGATTTGGAGGAGGGGCTCCATTATACTAATTTCTCTCCTTTCTAAGAGTAGGTTTGTGAGTAGGTGAAGAAGAATGGATGGGCTCCAGGAGTACTGAAGATATCTTCCAAAAACCTAGGGAAAGATGGGTGTGTGCACACCACCTCCTCTGGAAGAGAATGCCACATGCCCCCAGAAAGGGAGCTTGGCCCTGTCTCCCTCTGAGAGGCGAGCTCTGCTCCTCCTTGTTTCATTTCTCAGATCTGCTTGGACAGTGCCTCGAACTTCATTTAACCTATTTAACCTCACAGCAGCTCCTGTCCCCACAGCAGCTCCTGTCCCCACAGCAGCTCCAGCTTAAAGTCTATTATAATGGGAAAGCCAATGTACCAGGAGCCTGAAGCAACTGGTCATTTCACATCACATCACCAGTCAGAAAAAGAAAGTAGTGAATTAGTGCATGCTTGCTAGTCCTCAGCTCCCTTTCTGCACTTTTATAGAGTACAGAATCCCCTGACTAGGGAATGGTATCACCCACAGTAGGCAGGTCTTCCCACCTCAATTAACACAGTCAAGAGAATGTCCCACATATATACTCAGAGTCCTATCTGCACAGTGATTCTAGATTCTGTCCTGTTAAAAATTAGCACTAATCACTGGGGGAAGGGGAGGGGAGGAGAGAGACTGAAGATCAAAATTCAGTTTCTACATGAATGAATCTGTAACTCTAGATAGACCATATCTGAATCTATGCCATGGGGGTGTTGTGAAACTTAAATAAAATGACATGCAGAAAGTGCCTAGGGCACACCTAATACTGCTCAATAAATTTCAGTTCTTAAAGCCTTACACTGCTGCTTATGGTGCTGATAGAGATGATTCTGTGGCAATGCCGATGAAGATGAGAATCTGCTGACATCCTACATTCTGAGAAAGGACTTGGCTGGTGCCATGCCTGATGTCTGCTGTCTTATATATTTGTTCAGTAGGATAGGCACACAGCCATCTTTGGTTAGTGGTGGCATGGCAAGTAAAGATAAGGTTCGAAGACAGTTAAGCTGAGAGAATGATTCTGGCTTCATTTCTGAGCCAGTTGCTATGGGAGGCAGACTGGAGAGATCCCCTTCTGTGAGACTGTTCTTTTCTTGCTGGTGGAGTGGGTTCTATTCTCAGACGCCTGTCAAATATTCAGGACTGCACCAAAGTACACCAAGGGACCATATTATCTCAGATTTGGAGTCTGGCAAGCAATATTTCTATAACACATTATGAAAACTAAGCAGACCTTCTCACCTGTGAACATCCAGTTGTGTTCTGCCAGGCTGAGCCCTAAGGCAAGTCTTCATGGGCATAGAACATGTATAGACAGGAAAGAAGTTAAGGAAGACATTAACTCCTCAAACAACAGGGAACACTCCCCCCTGTTGACTCTAAGGCCCGTGGTCCGTTTCAGTTCATTCACAGAAAAATGAATGAACTCGAGTACTACCAAAGGAACCACTGTATCTGGGTGTAGTAACACACATTTGCAATTCCAGAACTCAGGAGGCAAAGCCAGCAGCATCAAAGCTCAAGGACAGCCTGGGCTACATAGTGAGACCCTGTCAGAAGGAGGAGCCATTGTGCCTAGCACCACTAAAGTGGGAATCTACAGATCTGAGTTTGTAAGTCAGACTCTCCCTGATCTCCTGGATGACCAGGGTAAGTTCCCCTTATCTACTCTTTCCTTTCCTCATCTCATAAGGTTACGGTGACGTCTAATGAGAAGTATCCTTTGTTAGAGTACAGAGAGAGAGATAAAGCCTGTGAGAATGTTGTTTATTAGTAGACTATCTTTTCCCTCCAGCACTTAGCCAAGGGGAAAGGAACCCTTCCCAGCCACAGTCTTGAACAATCCCTGTTTATACTAAAGTTCTGTTTCCATGTAAATAAGGGTCGCTGGAAACACCAGAGAAAATGTGGCAGAGATGAAGAGTTGAAGAGGTGCGTAGGAGCCTGGGGATGGTGGGGGGCGGGGGGTTAACTGCAATAATTATGATGCTTCAACCATGAAATGCATGGCGGTAGATGGCAAGTGGGCACTGTCTGCTAGACTCTGCAAGGAATAAAGTGGGACAAGGTAGGAAATAGCTATCAGAAGAAGAGGGTGATAGTAAAAAAAAAAAAAACCTTTAGTCTAACAGCCAAGTAAACAATGGGACCAAACACTGAAACACCTCTGGACTTCAGGGAAGAATCGTCAGACCAGAAGTGTGCATCATTCAGCACAATGTCAGAGGCAGAGTCTTTAGAGGAACTTGGACACAAAATCCAAATGGGTGGCCCAACATTAGGAAGAAAATCCCAGATACAGGGACCAGCACTTGCAACCAGACTCCTGAAGGTCAGGCCAGAGATTCTAACAGCAACTGTGACCCAGCTCATGAAGGACTGCACTAGAGGATCAATGTCTGTGACCTGATCTCCCAAAGACATGCCTAGTAATGTGGGAAACCTGGGAAATAACACCAAGAGAGTAGTGGCTGCAACCAGCTATCAGACAAGCCTGCATTCAGATGCCACCAGCTCTCTCCCCTCCCCATTTATCCCCCCTTTATATAGTGTCCAATGTCAACTTGGCAAAACAGCTACACCCCCTCCTCTGTCCCTCCCTCCTTCCCTCCATCCATCTTTCCCTCTCTTCCTCTTTCTCTCTTTGTACCTTTCCCCTCTTTCTTCTTTATTCTCAACTTTTCCATTCTGATAATCTTTCACAGATGCCATAGACTGGCTGGATTGTGTGGTCGGTTGCATCTCAGCTTCCTGGCCAGTGGGACTCTTCTAGATCACCTGATCACATGACTGTACCTTTTCTTCCTCGTTCCCTCTTCAGTCATAAATGCCTTCTACACCCTGTCTGTGTGGCTCCCTTCCTGTTTACTTGTCTCTTGTTTTTTCCTCAAACGGTAAGTTATTAATGGCAAGTCTTCCTCTCATCGTTTCCTTCCCCCTTGTACCCATAGAAACAAATATGTGACTTTAGATCGTACTGTCAATGAACCTTTACTCTTTCAAATGGCTGACACCAAAGGGTTATTGTTATTTGTCTGTTATGGTATTTCACTGTGGGCCTATCTTTGATAATGAATGGTTTTTGATGACAGTATTTTTTTTAATTTTTTTATACTTTATTATTTTTTTTTCAAATTGTAATTCATTCACACAGGGGTTATAAACACAGAAAGGCAGGACATGGGGAAGAGGATGACACTGGAGTGTGGGTGTTCAGGGGGAATACAGATATCTTTCAGAACAGGGTATCGGCTGGGTGAAGGTTCAGGAAACAGGTCACTATGACTCTTCCTATGATTCATTTGTCCTTATCTAAGTTGGTAATAGGTATTGCCAAGGCTACCTATTTACAAGGTAAATATGACTACTCAGGCTGGTAAATTTCCACGACAGCTGCCTGTTTACAATAGCTTATAGCCATCTGTTTCAATGTTTTTCCACAGAGACCCAAGACTTGGTGTTAGTATACATGTATGACAGGCCTATTGCTGATTTTAGGCCTATGGCTGATTTTAGGCCTTCAGTGTGTAAGCAGGGCTGCCTCTGACGTCTCCTCCCTTCTCTAAGTATAGAAGGGCTGTGGCGATTCTAATCTTGTGAAGGCTGGGATAGAGGCCTGACTTCCAGTAATTGAAAGAGACCTTCTAATGGCTCCAGTCCCCCTGTCGTTGTCTAGTGAGGCATGAGGGCCATATCTGTCCCGATGTCTTTTTCCTGGAGAGGGGCTACTTTTGACATCAATCCCTATGCAGTCAGGCTTGTCCTTCAGGGAACCCAGAGAGATATTTTTAACTTTTATTGATATTCCCTTGCAGTGCTTAGCTTAATTCTTGCCTAAGCAAGAATTCAGATCGCCAGTCAGAAGGGGTTCTGGGTGGCCCCTCTCTGCTTGGTCTAGGGGCGGAAGTCCCCACTTTTAGGTTGGGTGAAGATAGGTTTTGGGTACACCCTGTATAAAATAACAACCTCATTTTGAGTCTCATGGTCCTCCATAGCTAACTTATGATAATGTATCTGAATAGGGTTTGCTACCAAATTATTTATCTGTTGTTTCACAGAGTTAGTCAGCCTATTTGAGGCCCAGGGACCAGCAGAAATAAGCAAAAAGAACCCAAATAATGGTTCCAAGATGGGAGGAAGTAGGATTGACAACCATGGAGAGGCTGAAAACCAATTCTTGTACCAGCATTCATCTTTCTCTTTCTCTCTCTGACTTTTCTCAGGGCCTTCACTGACCTATTTCATGCTCTCCTTAACCCTCCCTGTCTTGTCTATGTAAGGTCAACATTCTTTAAGGGCTGTACACAGTCAAGAGCTGTATACAGCCTTTTCTTACTCTATTGCAATAGAGTAAATCAAGTCCAATAAGGATCTTTGCGATTTTAGGTCTCTTCAGACAGCGAAATGAGGGATTTCTTCAGATTAGTGATATCAATCTCTAGCTGTTTGATGTTCTTGTCAATGGCCCTTCAAAGGTCTGAGTAGTATAAGTTCAGAGGCCAGCATCTGGATTAGAACTTCTAACAGCAGACATCATGGGTGATTCATTTTTACCTGAGATGCTGCCTGAGTTAAAGCTCCTGGGAGGCCCTCTTCCTCTGGGTTTTCAGAGCTGCTGCCTGAGATCTGCTCTATGCTCAAGCCCAGACCGGAAGTGACAGTATATTTTAATTTCAGGTGAATGCTGAGGATTGGCTCTTACACTTGTCTAGCAGAGAACTGTGACACTTTAACTCTCTTGCAATCTAATTTCTCTGGACCCTGCAAACACTTCCATTGAAATAACAGGATGATGAAGTGAGTCCAACCAGCAACAAGCCTCAATTGTGCAATTTACAACACAGAACATTAAAAAAAAAACGGATAGTACAAGGCAGCATGTCTCCCCCAGGGTTATTAATACTACAGTAGGGTCCTCAGATGAGAGTGAATTGAATAGAATCCCAGACAAAGAATTCAAAAAAATATTTTTTTTAAAAAAAAGTTTGTATCCTTATAGTACCTTCATGTGGCTGAGGTGTTGAGGTAATGTTGGTTCCACAGGACATGCTAAGAAGGGCTCCCAACTCCTTGCTTTTACAACTAGTTTGGGAAAGACTGACTTACTTCATTTTTGTTGAAATTCAGCAGGACCATCCAGTTCTCTTTTTTTTGATATTTATATTATATTATATGTCAAAACGTATTGTATAACATATATTATATATAATAGTGTACATAAAACATATATTTATACATGGGGAGTAGAGGGAGAGGAAGTGGTGGGGGGCTTCTGCATAAATCCCAAGAGAACACAAGCAAACATGTCTGAAATGAGACATCAGTTCTGACTGCAAAAGTTGAACGTAGAAAGAGCATGAGAGCTGGAGGCTGGAGGACCTAAAACACTATCCTGGGGACGAGATGTGACTGCCACGCACATGAGCAAACATTAAAGCAGAAATACAACAGAGGATTTCATTTTAACTTTTTTCACTTTTATTTTATGTGTGTGGGTGTTTTGCCTACACATGTGTCAGTGAACCACATGTGTGTCTGACGCCGACAGAGGCCAGAAAAGGAAATTGGAGCCCCAGAAACTGAAGTTGCAGATGGTTGTAAGCCACCATGTGGATGCTGGGAACTGAACCTGGGCCCTCTGCAAGAACAGTCAGTGCTCTCAACCATTGACCTATCTCTCCAGGCCCCACATAGAGGATTTTAAAAAGGAAAATAAAATCTACTAAACTAGGAGTCAGTTCTTCAAGTTTGTTTGGTTGTGTTTTTTTTTTTAATTTGACAAAATTTTACTGGATTGGCTAAAAGGTGGAAAATAGGATACCATAATAAAAGACAAGAGAAGACTCCCTGGTAATTATAGGAAAAAAGTAGATTGTAAGAAAATGTAATGAATAATTGCATGCAGACCATTTGAATAACTTCGATGAAATTTTTGGAAATTCGTAGCCTACCAAAACTGAATTATAAAGAAAAAAAGTCTGCATCAATGCATTAGCTCAACAGGTTAAGGCACTTGCCAGCAAGTCTGAAGAGCTGACTCCAAAAAGAGTTCTCTCCAGAGAGAGAGAGCCAATTCCTTCACAGTGTCCTCTGACCTCTACACATGTACTGTGGCACACATGCACACAAATGGTCGCTTAATCCAACAAGAATGGCTCCAGGAAAGAATAATGCAGGTTGCAAAGGAGACAGTGCAACTCTGTCTGGAAGCTAAACTTCTGCTGAGGCCCAGACTTGAAAGCTAAGCTTGGCAGGTGAAGGGGGCAAAGCCAGGGAGGCCAGTGTGTGCAAAGCCCCTGAGGCTGGGAAGCAGCCAACAGACCATGGTTCCTCCAGCTAAGGGGAGAAGCCCACACTAGAAGGTATTTAAGTCAGTATCTTCTATACATGAAGTTTTAAAATTCCACATTTCATTTTATTACAAATGGAAAAAAATCTCTATAAAGCAGCTCAGACTGAAGGGTTTTTTTTTTCCTCGCCCCTTCTTCCCCATTCTCATATAATTCTGACTTCAAACAGTCATTTCCTACACTGCCTGGGGCACCTAACCTGAAGCATCCCAGAAACTCCGCCAATTACAGCAGTCACTTGTTAATTCTCCACTGACAGCTTTCCCTAAGAAATGGGCCTGAGCGCCTGAGGGACCCAGTATGAAGTGGTATTCATACAGCACACACCCCCCTCCAGGCTCTGCTGGAGTCCCAGGTCCACCAATGAGCTGTCACTGCCCCCACGTGGCCCATCTGCAGTAGCCCAAGACTTTCTCCTTTTAAAAGATGGGGGCAGAAGAAGAACCCTGCCATTCACTCTCTGGAGCAGCTGTCACAGTGGGCTCCATCCCTCTCTGTATTGATGCCATTTGAATACTGTCAACAGTGCCAGCCAATCCTTCCCCCCACCCCCCGCCCGCCTGGCTGCCTCTGCGACCTCTATTATTTATGACAGAGTGTGAAATTGATTGCGGTTGAAAGATCCACACTGGAGTCAAATGAACTCCTCAATTATTGCCGCCCGAATAAACCTCCCTTTCCAGAGGGCTCCCCGGGGAGTGGGCATCTCACCCCAGGTTCAAGGTAATAGATATTTCTAGATAGAAAGTGCAAGAGGCTCTCCTGTAATGATTGTCAAGTTATAAGATTCTCCAGGTTAACTGACCCCTCCCCCACACCCAGCCTTTAATAATCCTGAAGGAAGCCTGTGCCAGCCTCCTTTCCCATTGTGGCCACATGGCCATCCCCCAGTTGCCTCGTATATGACAGATATTTCCATTCTGCAGGCTCTGGTCATTTCCAATCCTTTTTCACAGAAAATATGCAGTGGGTGTTAATGGGGTTACAGAGAGATTAATAGAGCTCTCAGGGTGTCCAGGCCTGGCTGGTATTTCTCTAGAAAGAGCTATCCACTCAGGAAAATTTAATGGTAAGACTTAACCCATTAAGATAGCAAGCACACAGCTTCCACCTTCTTTTCACCTTCTGATGGCACCAAGGTTCCCCATACTTTGCAGTAGCTGAAGGCTGCCTACATGCTGGGGGCTGTGTGGGTACACATTTGCAAACATTCCACTGTGCCATACTTGTGATTCCAGGACTCAGAAGGCTGAGGCATGGGGATGATGAGTTTGAGGTCAGCCCTGACTATATAATGAGATTATTGTTATTATTGTTATTATTGAAGGAAGGGGGAAGGGAAGGGCAAGAGGAGAAGAGAGAGGAGATGGAAGGGAGGGGAAGGGAGAAGAAAGGAGAGGAAGGGAGGGGAGGAGGGGAAGAAAGGAGGAAGAAGAGAATCTCAGGCCACATTTGACCCAGTTCTTCATTCTGCTTAGTATCCAGTGGCTTGGAGAATAAGCTTTACCTAGTGTACTCCTCTACACCTCTCTGGCTGCTGCCTAGTTGGTTCATCTGTCTCTCCCCAGGGGCATTTCAGTGAGTGTGCCCCCATGTGTTCATGTCACTTAAGGTAACAGCACTATTAAGACCTCCTCTGTAATATATATGACAATGTGTGGTCCCAGCACAAGGTAGAGAAGACTAAGGGAAGGCTTTCTCTGAATCTGTGGACTTCATGATTGATTCCCACAACCCAGCAGAACAATACTCCTAGCTAGACTACTGAAAAACAAAAAAATAAATAAATAAATATAGCATGTCTTTTCATTTTCCCCAGTGTGATACTTTATAATCCTCTCTCAGCCTGTCACTCAGCTCCCTACTGGGCTATACCATAGGTTTGTTTTGAACTCCTAGAGAAGAGGAAACAGACAAGGGGGAAGAACCTGTGCTCCCATTGGCACTCATG
Organism: Grammomys surdaster; assembly: GCF_004785775.1. Taxonomy (NCBI): domain Eukaryota; kingdom Metazoa; phylum Chordata; class Mammalia; order Rodentia; family Muridae; genus Grammomys; species Grammomys surdaster. The sequence continues at coordinate 6,142,494 of NW_021604600.1, forward strand.
TGCTTCTGCAGGACCTGATGGGGAGTCACATGATCTGATACTGAAGGCCTGAGCCTGCGTCCTGATCCTCATCCCTAAGTTCAGATTTTCTGACTGTCTCCTGGACGGTATTAGTGCCTCCTGGCTGGAGTGGGCACTTACATCTCTTGTTTGTCATCAGTGGTTTCAAAAGCTGATGCTGATGTATCCCATCTGACCTGCCCATCGTCAGTTTCTTGAGCAGCAGCTTGAGATCAGATCAGTTCAAACACACCAATATGTCCATATACTATATAAAACACAGAGACAAACCGATATCACATACACACACACACACACATTTAACACAAACCAAAAGCACCTACATACATCACACATACAATATGCACACCACAGAGACACATATACACCACACACACCACAGAGACAAATACATACATCACACACATATGCCACACTCAACACACACCACAGAGACACATATATCACACATACTACATGCACACAGCATACATACACATAGAGCACACACATACATATTCCACACATACCACAGACAGACATACAACACTCACATACTTGTTTGTACAGTACAAACACATAACACACTCACGCTTCAAATTCTACCTACTTCTATAAGGTAGGAGGTATGGAACGACTGGATTCACATCTTGAGCTTTAAGATTTGAATTCTAAGAGCCCTGCACAGCCTTCTGGGGAAATGCTAGAACCAAGACTTGCAACTGTGTGCCCAGGTAAAGGAAACTCCAGGTATGCGCAACGGAAAACCAGGCAGGGAACTCAGATCAGTCTCAATACAGCTGCCTCCCTTTCAGAAAACTAGAACGGGGCCAGAGACATGCTTCATCAGTTAAAAGGACTTGCTGCTCTTGCAGAGGGCTCAGGTTTCATTCTCAGCACCCACACAGTGGCTTATAACTACCTATAACTCCAGTTCCAGGAAGTCCAGTACCCTCTTCTGACTTCCACAAGTGCCAGGCATACACATGGTAAACAAACAGGCATGCAGACAAGTGTTCAGACACAAATGAATCCCCAAAGAAAGCAAGCTGTACCTCCATGGTCCAGAGTATATATGCTACATGAGGGTTGGGTTTAATTCTCACCATCAGCATGTGCTGTGTGACTTCAACCAGGTGGCATGCCCTCTCTGATCATGATTTACTTTCTGAGGGCTTCTGTGAGCTCCTCCTACAAAAGTGTGCTTCAGCTTTGCTGGGACCCTATGACTTCCATCTTTGGGAGCCGTGTGTGATACTGTTTGATACTCTCAAAAGACTCTGGGATGCAGTGTGGAGTTCTACCACCTCATTCCCTCTCTGGCAACAGACAATAGCCAGACACTCACAGTGCCGTGTCTTAGTCTGGGTGCCTGAGTAAGGGTGTCACATAAAACCCAGACCTACTTTGAGACATTGCGGGAGAAAGAAATCAACCTTCGCCACTGATAAGAACATATAGGCTGACTCATTCTAACAAATATAGGGTGGCTTGAGAAACAGAAGATGGCCTTGCCATAAGTACAGCCACCATCTAGGTAGAACGCCCACCCCCAATGAATAACAACATTCCTGTGACTCTCAAGGAGCTGGCACAGCAACCAAACATCACCTTTCACACACGCAATGACTCTGGCCACCCATGTGCCTTAGGGAAGTAGCTGGGGCAGGGGAGGGGGACAAAAGTGTTAAATGCACTTCTCAGGAGCTGACCTGGTTCCTGAAAGGCCCATGGAGAGGATGTGTGGCCCATCTGGAAAATTCATTGTTCTGTAGCCAACCTATATGGTCCTATTTATCCTCCCGTCAGGAATCGCCCTGTGGGCAGCTGTGTAAACTCCAAGGGAAATGGGATATCGATTTGCAATCTCTTAGACACACACACACAACACACACACAGTGTGGGGAGAGAAAAGGGGGAGAGAGAGATGGAGAGAGAGAGAGAGAGAGAGAGAGAGAGAGAGAGAGAGAGAGAGAGAGAGAGAGAGAGAGAGAACCACTTTCAAAGCAGTGTCTTCCAACTTCTTTGCCACCTATACTTCTTAGTCATCTTTGCTTTTGGCTTTATGCTTGGAAGATGACCCCGCAGCTGGCATATATTAAACAACAGCTTCTTCCTTACTTACCTTTAAGGCTCCCTTTCTTTCAATGCCATTCCACATTTCTAAGACCCAGCCAGTGGTCATCCAGTGGCCTTAAGTCTGTGCCTGTGGTCTAAAAACTCAACTGTGAGTATTGGTGCTCTCAATGGCTAACTGGACAGGATCCCACAGAACCTGCACTTAACAAAGCCATGCCAGACTCCCATGCTGGTATTCTGAGGCCCAGCTGAAGAAATACTGCTTTCCTTTTCCATCAGAGTCAGTGTGCATTCCCAACTCCAGTGACACAACTGGCTCATCTTGGGGCCATTGTATGGTTGAATACCTCCTCAAGTCCCCATTAAATGTCTGCCAACAGTTTCCAGCTCTTAAGTAGTTCTCTGCCTCTGACTGGAACCTTCTGCCCCAAATTCAGCATGCTACCCCATCTGCAAGGCCTCCTATTGAGTGTCCATTGAATTGGGAGTAAACAGTTGTGCTGAATAATGTGTGTGTGTGTGTGTGTGTGTGTGTGTGTGTTCATATGATCTGTTGTTTAGTCTCTACCAAATTCTAATGCTACAGGGTTTGTTTTGAGCCCCACCTTATAGAAGAGGAAATGAAGACATAGGAACTCAAAGAGTAGGCTTCCTTAGGTATTAAGGAGCCATGAACTCCTGACACTTCCACTTCTATCTTGGCTCCATTTCCCAGTAAAGGCCATCGTTACAGTGTGTACATTATCAGCTTGCATATAAAGACTTTGTGCTTTGTGTCATCTTGTTCTTCCCAGAGACTGAAGATACCCACCGGAAGACTTAGGGGCAAGAACTCAGAGCAGGTTCATGCAGGCTCTGAAAAATGTCTGGAGATATCTGTGTGGGAGTCACAAGTTGCTGGGTCTATAACAAAGAAGCTTAGTGTTTCTTTTTCCAGCTTTCATGATAAGATGGTCTGACAAACACAAGTTAAAGGAGAAATGGGTTGGTTTAGTTCAGTTTAAAATTACATCATGGCAAGGGAAGTCAGAGTCACAGAAGGTTGAAGCAGCTGGTCACATCACATCCACAGCCAGGAAGCAGACAGCAATGAATGCTTGTGCACACTTCACTTTCTCCATTTATACAGGATCCCAGCCCAAGGAATGCCCACAGTGTGTGGGTCCTCCTAGCTCAATTAACCTAATTACTCATAGACACACCCAGAAGCCCAGCTCCCAAGTGACCCTAAATTTCACCAACTTGACAATTGAGATTAACCATCACAGTTAGGTTCCAGGTGGCCATGTCTCACATATCTCAGTGACCCCAGTGACTCCTCCCCTAATTCTACCTGAAGAGGCACAGCCCCCTTGTAACTTCATGGGGAAGTGAAGGCTGGCATCAGCTTAACTCCAGAGCCAATGACCTCAGTTGATATCTTGCTCTTCTCCCACCTTCGATTCTCTCTCATCTCTCACTGGCTTTGCAAGCTCAAGTTTCTGTTTGCAATGCCATTCTTTCTCCTTCCTTCATCAAGAACAGGACTTAAAGTTCAAACCCACTATTCTAGAAAAAGCTTCCCTACTTCCTTGCCAGCTTGCCCTCTGTTATGGGCATTATTACGTCCAAGACAGGATCCTGCCCCCAAACATGCCCTTGTCCTTAACCTCCATCTGGGACTCCTCACTGTGGTGCAGAGCTTCTCTGCTCACATCCTCCTTTTGACCGACACATCATACCTACACTCTGATGAGTGGTGACTAATGCCCAAGGGAGCTACCTGCATTGACCATTACCTGCACTGTCACACGTTGTCCCAGAGCTTTATGCTACATGCAGAGCATGGTATTCAGGCCTGGGAAGTGGTGACCTACAGATGGTTCTAGCCTCCTACGAAGGACTGAAATAAAAAAGGGGAAACTAATACATCACTGCCAAATAAATTCTCTGGGTTATCACTGTGTTCTGTGAAGTAAGCCAGACACAGAAAGACAGGTTTTAGGGATTTGTATGCTTGTGCAGCTATTATGGATCCTTAGAAAACTGACAACATAGTTGTCATATGACCCCACTCCTGGGTATACCTTGGAATGATGTTAATCCTGCATTTCACAGACATATTTGGACATCCATGTTTATTGCAGCATGTTCAGAGCCAGCCTAGGTGCCCGACAATGGACTCTTTACACAGGTAAAGAGTCATAGGCTTCTCTAAAGAATGGCAGAGGCAGGGCATCTCAGGAAATTAGATGTGTAAGAGTTTTCTCATACAGTGGAACCTACATTTCAATTTAAGTGTAATCATAGATGTGGGAGAGTCAGGAAACTACAGTGGGAGTCATGAGAGGAGGAAGCGATGTCAGGGAACGTGGGAGACAGGGCAACAAGCATGCGAACCCTAAGACGAAAGGATGAGGGAAACGAGAGAGAGAGAGAGAGAGAGAGACAGAGAGAGAGAGACAGAGAGAGAGACAGAGAGAGACAGACAGAGAGAGAGAGACAGAGAGAGAGACAGAGAGAGAGAGAGACAGAGAGACAGAGAGACAGAGAGAGAGATAGAGACAGAGAGACAGAGAGACAGAGAGAGAGAGACAGAGAGAGAGACAGAGAGAGAGAGAGACAGAGAGACAGAGAGACAGAGAGAGAGATAGAGACAGAGAGACAGAGAGACAGAGAGAGAGATAGAGAGAGACAGAGAGACAGAGAGACAGAGAGACAGAGAGAGACAGAGAGACAGAGAGACAGAGAGAGACAGAGAGACAGAGAGACAGAGAGAGACAGAGAGACAGAGAGACAGAGACAGAGACAGAGACAGAGAGACAGAGAGACAGAGAGACAGAGAGACAGAGAGAGAGACAGAGAGAGAGAGAGAGAGAGAGAGCTGTGACTCCAGCACTAGGGAGGCAGAGACAGGAGGATCATCACTGGCCGGCCAGCCTAGTGAACCGGGAAGCTCCAGGGCTAGTGAGAGATTATGTCTCAAAATATAAGGTAGAGAAGAACAGAACATACCTCATGCCAGCCTATGGCTTCTATACACATGCACGCATATATCATGAAAACACACATACACGCACCCAAAATTACTAAGGAAAGACAAGTATGTCTTGCTTTCTCACAAACACAGAATCTATTGAAAAAATTTAAATATAGAAGTAGAAAGGGGCTATTTAGGAAGAGGGTAGGGCAGGAGGCACTGCTCTGCCTGCTGCATTCTCCTGTCTCGTAGTCACCCTCCAGGACACAGCTTGGGCTATTCATAAAGTCAGAAGCTCAAAGAGGGCATGAACCATATGTGAGTGTTAAGTCAAACTTTTAAATTACAGCTTACAGTAAGCGATACGTTTTACATCACACCCACACGGGTGCCCCAGTACCTATCCAGCAGCAGGTTCTATTCCAACAGTCATTTTACAAGCTAAACTTTACTACTCACAGTGCATGATGATAGGTTCTGATATCTGACCCCAAATCATAAGCTTGGTCTCCTGACCCACAGTGTGCATGCTCACTAAGGAACATTCCATCCACGGTAAGGACTGACTCACTGGCTGTGGCCAGTGCAAGTGCCTTTTCTAAGTTCTGATTTCCTCATCCGAGGGTGAAAGTGTTCCTTCATAGGGCAGGTGAGGCGGTGAGAATTGAAGACATGCCCATGCAAGATGCAGTGTGTGAGGTCAATGAATGGCAGGTACATTGCTCCTGGTTTTCCTTCTAACTTCTACCTCAAAGCTTTGGGGGATTTTGGCAGCATGGCTCTCTCTACAGTGGATGTTTACGCTCCTCTGCATCATCACTTTTGGCCGATACTGACCGTACTGTCCATCAAAACCCTTCCATCTATTTCTGTGCATGGTTTGTCCTCTCGCCAGTCTTCTCACATCCAGTACCCGTGTCATGAATGTTTGAACCGTAGTTAGGTTTGTTCTTGTTAGCCTTGGTGTAACAGAGGCCCTTAGGACACATTCTGAAGTGAGTTATACAAGAGTCAGACCCAATCCTCACCCAGCAGGCTCAACAATCCAAGCTCTTCTCCAGAGAGCAGCTCGTACTCCTTCAACGGTGGGGGGAGGGGGCATGAGGGGGGTGTTCATAAAGACCAGGAGAGAGATCACTTCCTGTTCTTCTTCCTGCCTTCACAGACGAGAAGACAGATCCATTTCCCCTGCTCTGCAAACTTGCAGAAGGAGATTTGCTGGTTACTGATAGCACCTAGAGAAATAAGCACAGCTCCTAAACCTAAGGCTGTGCTACTTTGCATAAGATCCATAACTCTACCCAGAGGCCTCTGAGTTAGAGCCTAGAGCAGCTGGTTCTGTGTGTGAGTGATGTACAAATGCTGGAGACAGCAGAACTCCAAATCTAGTGGGAGTGGGCTTGGATTTTCTCAGATTATCTACTTACTCTGGCCATAACAACTCAACACATCTCCATGATTAAGTAACCATCTTTTTTTTGTTTCCCTAAGGGTCCAGACATCTATTACGCTTCTGCCCACAGTCACCAGGAATGGCTGCTTCCTGCTCCAGAAAGCCACATTTGCCCCATCCCCACTACCCAGAGCCCTCAGTCACAGCAACTGCAGATGGATAAGCACACAGTAAAGACTTTCCTGTCACATGCTGCAGAACAGAATCTAACAAATGTCCGTGAGGCTTTGCCTGTTACTATTTAAGCTGTCTTCCTCCCTATTCTTAGGCTGAGCAAAACCCATACATATCACAGGCATCTGCTTTTGGCTGGTCCCAAGACCTGAAGCAGTTATAACCTGATCTTCAGCAGAAACGTAATGACAGGAAGAAATTTTCCTCCTGTGATGTGGAAACAAAAAATGTCCCAAATTGCCCAACACCAGAACCCTCAGAAACCCCTGACAGGGTGTTTTGACACATATAGTTCAGGCTTCAGACAAGCCCTTCCCTGTGGAAATGTGAGCTGCACAAAGAAAAGGCAAGGTCTAAGAAGTCTGAATAAAGCCAGGATTGGTTTGAAAAGCTGACCATGGAAAGACAGGCACACGGTGCCTGGGCCAAGAGACAAATCTTCTTTGTCTTTTGCAGCCATACAAAAGTAAGGTATTTTCCCAGAGTCACCAGGAAGATAGCCTTGTGTCAACTGCCTTGCCACTCTGGAATACAGACTTGAGTCTTTAACCAACTGAAATACTGAGAACACAGGCAGCAGGAGAAATGCCATGCCTCCCCTCTACTGCCCAGCATCGGCTCATCCAGCAGTCTCGTGTCATTTATGTCCCTGGCTGGGACCACTATGCTGATTCACTTAACATACTCACCATGATGCCCGAGTGTTTTAAGGTCAGCAGGCCCCAAGGGACTCCTCCCATCCTCCCTGCCCGTGAGTCACTAGTCCTGAATCTGTACATTCAATTCAATGTATCCAGTTGTTCAAGTTGAAATGCATCGTGGCCACCTTTGCTCACGTCTCCAGCTCATACCCAGATGCAGCAAACTGGACGTGCCCACCTTCAAACCTGGCCATATGCCCTACCATCATCACTCAAACCTAAGGTGTCAGGCTCAAGCCTGGATGTCTGCAGCATTCTCTCCCTGGATATTTCAGTTTCCTGTCCTAGCTCCCTAAGTGTGTTCCAGATCCAACCTGAGGGATGCTTTGAGGGTAAATGCCAGATCATGTCACTTCTCTACTCAGAATTCCCCACAGACTGCAAGTGTCACTCGGATCTTCTACCTACAACCTCTTTGATGTCAACCCTCCTATACCCTCCTTTGCTGCTTCTGCTCTGACCCTCAAGCTTCTTGTCCCCCACTGTACTCCTCATTTACCACTGTGTTCCAGACTCAGTTGTCTTTTTTAATTACCATTTTTCCTAATTAGCATGCAAAATGCTGGGTTTCATTATGGTCCTTGCATATATGGGTGCCTGTTTCCCACATCCCTAGGACTCCATAGAGTACCTAGTACCCAATCCTCATCACTAAATACATGAATGGACAGGTGAGTTTATTTAAGGGCTTCTTTGAAGATTGATTTCCTTTTTAACATACATAAATTTATCTTAAAGGAAATAATATATCTGGACTATAAATGAATCAACATTCAAAGTCATAAAGAGAACTTCCCCCAAAAAAGAAACACACACACACACACACACACACACACACACACTGAATAGAAAGAGAAAGCACTGTTATTAAGCTGAGTTTGACACTGTTGCCAGCCATATCCCTGCACCTGCAAAAAAAAAAAAAAAAAAAAAAGAGAAATCAGCAAACACTTAAAGACATGTTCACAACCAAACTGAGACTGCTCTTAACTAATCAAAGGAGGCAATAAAGAACTGAAAGATAAATAGTTTCTAACCCTCGGACTCCACGTTAACTGCTCTTGGGTCAGAATATCACCTAGACACTCTCTCCACCACTCATAAATATTGAGCATCCTACACTGCTGTAAGCAATAAAATAGATATTAATGGCCTTCCATTCTCAGAGTGTGGGTTCCTCCCCCATTTCCCCTGTATCTGTATAGTGCAACTCAATTTTCTCAGTTGCTCAGGTCAAAGCCAACTTCACTATCTGCCTTGTTCCCTTACGTTACACATGTCCAGCCTGTCATCAGAGTCCTTTTACTCCGCCTTCAAAATACCCAGTGTGTGACCCCAGAGGACTGTGTGCCACATCCCTTTCCTAATGTGATTGGTGGGGAAGTGCTGAGCGCGGTTGGACCTGGATTCTACCCCGAAGACATGTCCAGTGTGGCGTGGAGATAAAGGGCACGTGTAATTGACAAGCATACAGCGGAGGGGAGTGAGTTGTAAATCCCATAAGGAGCTCAGAGATAGCACGGTGCGCACTGGGACCTGATATGAGGCAAGAGCTTAATAAGCATGTTTGCAGGTTCGTGTGCTCAATCCTTGTGTGGGTGATGTGCTTCCTTGTATGCGGGTCTCATGGGACTTGACATGGGACTTGCTCTATCCAGTAAGGTAGGCAGGTTTGTGAAATCAGAGTCAAGACACACACCCCATGGGACTGTTCAATTTTCTCCTCAAGAAGAACATGGGCAGGGGAGGTATCATTCAGTGTAGTGCTTTTATAGTATATGTGAGGTCCTAGGATTCAGCTCCAGCACTGTGGGAGAAGAGAAGAAGGCAGAAAGGGGAAGAAGGAGGAAGAGGGGTTTCACCATGTTGTCTACTGTCCTTTCAGTTGAACACTGGAAATGCATAGAACATAGTCACCCACACCAACCTGCAAAGCCATAGACGGGGTATGAATGAATGCATGTGTGGGGGTGTCAGTGAGGCGGGTCTTCGCTACAGATAACCAAGAAAGGAGCTGCAGGACCAAGAGATGACTTTGGCAATCCACCAGGGCTACTTTGTCCTCAGGGGTGTCATGTGGGTAAATTCTAAACCTACCACACACACACACACACACACACACACACATGAGTGCACTCACATACCTGCATAGGTACTTGCACATGCATACACATACATGCATGCACATGCATGCACACTAGTACTCAAACACATATGCACTCATATCTCACTCCAGTCTTACTACATTGTAAACCTGCAGAGTTTGGTGGGTGGGGGGAGAAACAAGCCACCAAGACTGTAGTAGGATATGGAAGCTACTGTGAAAGTGGCTCTGATCTCACAGCCCTTGGAGGAAGCAGAAGGAAGAGCAGCAGGTGAGAGTTTCCCTAAGCATTTGGGTGTCGGTACTGACTCCCAGGGGTTTATTTGTGTGCACTGAGAAGAACTCACTCTTCTCTCCTGCATTCGAATGCCATGGTTTCCTGCACCATCATCCCTCCATTTCCATCCCATGCCCTTTCAGTCAGCATGGTGATGAGCAGTCCTACGTGTCCCCTCTGGCAGTTGACAAATGTCCATCCTGACTACTGTACACCGAAAAGATGAGCCTGAGACAGACTGAAGCCCAGGGTGCTTGAGGGTGTATCAAATTCAGTAGGGCAATGGGAGAGAGTGAGGAGGAAAGCCTGGAGACGTGTCCAGTGACGAGCAAGTGAGTTTCATGGGCAGCTGGGCTCAGTCCCACTGGAGTCTTCTTGGGAAACCAGCATATTCTTGGAATACCCAGAAGGGACAGGTATTTACCCAGAACTTCTGACAGTGCTAACCAGGCACATGCACACCCACATACACATGTACATGCACACACAGGAGTGCAAGCAAAGGCAACTGTCTACTGATATACACCAAACCCAGATGTGCCAGAAGGAGCAGCTCAGTACATGTCCCCGTGTCCTTTCTCCTGAGTAGCAGGCTCAGCCACAGCACTGCTCAGTGTCTTCTACATTACCACACTGTCCTTTCCTTTGCCCAAATGTCCTCCCTTTCCTTTGTGTGTCCCAGAATACAGGAAAGGGTGCACTATCTACTCGATTTTTATAACCTCAAAAATATTGGTTTCTCCCACTCCCTCACCTCTAGGATCAAAATTGGATTCTAAGTGCCAACCCAGATTTTTCCTAGCCACCATCTCCTCCACTCTGCCATCATTTGTCCCCTGTGAAACTGTCTGGATTCTCGGCATTTGCTCTGAAAAAGGCTAACTAGCTATTTGACATGTTTGCTATGTATCTTCTATACCTCACAGGTAGGTTCCCTAAGACACGATGTATTTGTCATGGTTCACCCATTCCCCCAAGTCTAAAACAGTCCCTGGCCCATAACGGATGCTCAGCAGATGTTTATTAACTGAACAAATAGTTCACAGAGTCCCGAGAAGCTCATGTGCTGGTCTCCAAAGCTGAAGCTGATCGGGTGTTTCTCATTGAATTGTTACTATACCTTTCAGATAGGTCCCAGAAATTGACTTATAGGAAGATTCAGGCAGGTGGCTTGCATAGAGGGCAACAAATAATCCTATAACCAGTGTCCCAACCAGACACATCTATGGTGACCACTGACATTCGAAACATGCGTTATACCATCTTCAGCTCCACAAGTTTCATTTCCATTAACTCACAAGGAAGTGATACGCCTGCTTTGGTCATCCCATTCACTCCAGGCCTCTCTCCAGAGATGTGGCTTCTCCTTCTCACGCCTAAGCTCCTCAAGGACAGTGGCCATCAGTGCTGGCCCCAGGGAAACATTTCTCTTGCTGGCGCAGCTGGGACTTCCTTGTAGAGAGAACATAAAGATTAACTGGGTGGGGAAATTTTTCCCTTGGCTCTGAAGCTAGGGAGATTTGTCTGATGTGGTGCATATTCTCCAGGAGACAGGCTAAATTACTAATGGACTACTGTATTTAAAATATATTTACCAATGATTTACAGCACAGTGGGTAATGTATGTTTCAATGATTTATTTTTCAACACGGGGAAACCTCAACATATAAATATCTCAGGGTAATTAGTTAGTGTTTTTTAACATTTTGTTATGTTTTCCTGTGTGCCAAGAAGGGCATCATCAGTAGGTGCTGGGCCTCTTCTGTGAGCAGGGAAGGACCCAGCCTTGGGGAAGGTACAGGACCTAGCTTCTCAGCAGGAAACTTTGGGAAGCAGCCCACCTGCATATTGTCACAACATTGTTGAGTATGTTTTATAATATTTGTTAGTGACATTAAATTAGGCAATTTGGAGCTAGAGGAGTGTTTCATTGGGTAAGAATGCTTGCTCTGCAAACTCTTGAGGACCTGAGTTCATATCCCCAGCACCTGAGTTGAAATCTGGGCATGGCTGTGTATACCTGTAATCCCAGCACTGTGGGGAATGGAGACAGGGCGGTTGCTGAAGTTTGCTGGATGCCAGACAGCCTAGTATATGCCTCCATGTATATCTATGCACACACCTACACACACACATAGACACATACAACACACATGGACACACACCCACAAAGTAAACAGACAAAATGACATTACACATTAAGTTTGAATTTGAGGGCTTCTCTTGATGTTCTTGAAAGTTGGCGACATCTGCTTCTTCCCAGAGCTTCCCCCAATAGGACCTCAGGGCTCTCCAGTCCCTAAAAACCTTTACGAGCAACCTCAGTCTCTTAAATGTATCAGTTTGTAATAGTGTCTACCCCACCAGACCTACATGAGGCAGCCTAAGGGTTTTATTCTAATTCAGATAGAGCTTCCAGAGGGTGGGGTGGTGGCCAAGCCCAGAGGTGACTGTGGATAAGATTCTCAAGATGGGTGCAAGCTTGACTAGGCCACACATGTCACCACTATCTGCTCAACCACACCCTGAGGCCTCCCTTCCCTTGACTGACAAAATCAGGAAGTATAGAGAACACTGGTGCACAGCCTAGACTCAAAGGCAAGTATTTGGCTCACAATCCCCTGTTCTCTGTTGTCCAGGGCATCTTTGTGGTTAGGGAGAATGTGATATCCTGCTGTACATAGCCACTATATTAGGCACATACATTTGCAGAATACTGAACCAGAATACTGGACAGAAACAGCTTACAATGGGCATATTTATTTTGGCTCACGGTTTTAGAGGGCTCGGTGAACAGTTGTGTGACCCTGTGTGCTTGAGCAGAACCTCATGGCAGTGGAGTGTGTGTGTGTGTGTGTGTGTGTGTGTGTGTTTGTGTATGTGTGTGACTAAAGCTGTTGTTTGCTTCTTGGCAGATAGGTTACACAGAACACAGCAGGAAGCCAAGAGTGAGACAAGAAGGAGCAAGGAATAGAATCCTTTGTGAACCCATCTACTTCCTCTGCTAGTTCCTACCTCCCAACAGTCCTAGATAGTGCTGCTAGCTGAACATCAACTTTTCAGTGGGTAAGGCTTTGGGGGAGGGGACATTTCCTATCCAAACCACAACACAACCTGTGTGTGTGTGTGTGTGTGTGTGTGTGTGTGTGTGTGTGTGTGTGTGTGTGTAATGCCTTCATCAATCTACTTCCATCCCCATATCTCTCTGTCTTCATCCTACCCCACCCGCTTCATTCTCCCCACATCACTCAAAATCCCATCTGTGAGAGACTGTGGGAGGAGCCCAGCTGGATGAGAAGCCTCAAGCCAATAGTAATATTTTACCCCTCTGTAGAAAGGCTGTAAATTCCTCCTGACATCTCTCCAGGAAGGGAGCTGCCACACTCTCTCTTAGTAGCTAAAGATGAGAACTACAGGACCAGAGAGCACAGACAAGGGCAGGCAGTGTCCTAAGCCTGGGCTGACGTGGGAGAAAAGAGGCTGGGTACCCAGGGCCCTCCCCAGGTGTTCATGTCAAAACCTGATGTGTCTGCTTCTCGACACATTGTGTTAGCTGACCCTGTTACCAATTACAGTGTCAGGGCCTTTGGGAACACTGAGGCATATACAGCTCAGGTCACTGGCCCTAGAGGACTGAGGCAACCTCCAACCACTGCCTGGGTTGGCCCTGGCTCTGTGTTCTCAGGCTTTCATTAGCACTGCTATCCACAGGCCTGAAACCTAGGCCCACCTGGCTCTCTTGGACCCTTTGATGGATGTCTTTCCCTTCCAGATCTCCCTTTGGTCCTTTTGTCCCCGGTTGCTCTTCCCCTACCACAAAGTGGCAGACAACATCTCTTGGCCATTCCTTAGCCTCTACTTTCCCTTGGAGGACAGGGTTGGCCTCAGATGGACATAGTGCCCAAGATCTACCTAAGTATGCCAACTGAATAAAGCATCCTTTTCTCAATCCTGGATCTCTGTGCCAGGCACAGTGCACACCTGGGAAAAGAACTGACCACTGAAAGAGGCTTCCAGTCATCCAGACAGACAGAAGCTCCACCCATTCCGAACAACCCATAATGGCTGCCTACCGGCCAGAGTCACATACTAGACTCATTCTTTTCAGTCTGTTTTCAGGGGTTGTTAATGAACTGCCAACATTTTGTTTTTTCTTTTTCTTACAGTTGATAAATGTTGTCAAACAGCTATACATTTGGTTTACCTCTTTCCAAAGAATCTGTTCCACAAAACTGCCAACTTACGTGCACACACATGTATTCATGTGTATGCCAGTGCACATGCAAGCGTTTGCATGTGTGTTTATGTGGAGGCAGAAGCAGACATGGAGGGCTTTCCTCATGCACTCTGCACCTTATTATTTTAGGGGAGAACACAAACACCATCCCCCACTACGACAACTTATGCAGTCATCTGGAGTCCAGTGGATAAGCTGCACCTTAGAAAACTACCTTTTTGATTTTGGCATCTCCCCATCAGGTCAGTATCTACCTCATTTTTTCTAAATCTCTATGTGTTTATTCCCACTCCCCTCCCCCAGTGTGGGAGTACAGGGATGTGCAGACATGCCATAGCATGCACATGAGAGTCAGAGGGTAACTTGAAGGAGCTGCTTCTCTTCTACAATTTGGGCCCTGGGGATTGAACACACAGTGCGGCTTAGCGTAAACCCCTTTACCCACTTGTACCTTCATATAAAGTGTCTTAAGTCCACCTCTCATTCTTTCTCATCCAGTCCCTTCTCTGTCCTTGCCATCACTACACCATGTCCTTCCAATTCTGTATGTTCTTTCTCTTTTTTTAAACCCACAGGGTCCACTTAGTGTTCCCAGCATGCACATGAGCACAGGGCCACCTACTAGAGCATGGGTCACCAAAGAAAATGGACTCTCCCTCTTCTGGCAGCCATCAGTTCCCAATAACTCCTCAGCTAGGAGTGGAATCTCCTGACCACCTCCCCACCTCCCTGATGGGACTTTGTCTGCTTTGAACATGAGTCTTGTACATGTTCAGAATGTCCAACTGCTGCTTTGTGATAGAAAACACAGTTTCCTATAGTCATCTGCTGCTCTGGGCTCTTACAATATTTCCACCCTTTCTTCCCCAGTGATCCCTGAACCTTGGGTTAAGGTGTATGACATAGATGTCTGTCCCACTTAGTGCTGAGCGCACCATGCTACCTTATTCTCTGCACACTGACCAGATGTGTGTTTCTGTGCTAATCACCATCTACAGCACAAAGGTGCTTCTCTGATGATGGTTGAGAGATGCACTTATCTATGAGTATAAAAGTCTCTAAGAGTCAGTTTGCTATCATTTAACAGAATAATAACAGGGGGGTCTCCTCTAGAGCTCAGGACACACCCATCATCGGGTTCTCTGCCCTGTTAATAGTGTCAGGCATGCGAGAAGCACCTAAAGAAATGTTCAGCATCCTTAGTCATCAAGGAAATG
Organism: Grammomys surdaster; assembly: GCF_004785775.1. NCBI lineage: Eukaryota > Metazoa > Chordata > Mammalia > Rodentia > Muridae > Grammomys > Grammomys surdaster. Next base: position 6,157,695 of record NW_021604600.1, read on the forward strand.
CAAATCAAAACAACCCTGAGATTCCACCTCACACCAGTCAGAATGGCTAAGATCAAAAACTCAGGTGATAGTAGATGCTGGCGAGGATGTGGAGAAAGAGGAACAGATGGTGCAACCACTCTGGAAAACAGTCTGGTGGTTCCTCAGAAAATTGGATGACATATCATTACCTGAGGACCCAGATATACCACTCCTGGGCATATACCCAGAAGATGCTTTAACATATAACAAGGACATATGCTCAACTATGTTCATAGCAGCTTTATTTATAATAGCCAGAAGCTGGAAAGAACCCAGATGTCCTTCAACAGAGGAATGGATACAAAAAATGTGGTACATTTACACAATGGAATATTACTCAGCTATTAAAAACAATGAATTCGAGAAATTCTTAGGTAAATGGATGGAACTAGAAAATATCATCCTGAGTGAGGTAAGCCAATCACAAAATAACACACATGGTATTCACTCACAGATTATTGGATTTTAGCCCAGAAGCTTGAAATACCCAAGATTCAACTCACCAACCACATAAAGCTCATGAAGAATGAAGACCAAGTGAGGGTGCTTCGGTCCTTCTTAGAAGGAGTAACAAAATACTCAAGGGAGCAAAGTGTAGGACAGAAACTGAAGAAGGGGCTGTCTGCAGACCATTCCACCTGGGTATCCATCCCATATGCAGTCACTAAAGGTAGAAGCTGATGTGGATGTCAGGAAGTGCATGCTGATAGGAGCCTGACATAGCTGTCTCCTTAGAGGTCTGCAAGAGTCTGACATATTCAAAGGCAGATGCTCACAGCTAACCATTGAACTGATCATGGGATTCCCAATGGAGGAGTTAGAGTGAAGACTGGAGGAGTTGAAAGGGTTTGCGACCCCATGAGGAGAGCAACAATACCAACCACCCAGAGTCCCCAGGGTCTAAACCTGGGAGCACTTCAGGATGGATCCATGGCTCCAGCTATATATGCAAGGGAGGATGATCCTGTCAGGTCCTGTCTTGGTCCCATGAAGGCTGGACATCATGTGTGGGGGAATTCAAGGGTGGGGAGGAGGGAGTCGGGGGGTAGGTGGGGGCACATCCTCATAGAAGCAGGAGGAGGGGGGATGGGATAGGGGGTTCCTGGGCGGAAGGGGGGCAATGGGGTAAGGGGAGAACATCTGAAATGTAAATAAAATATCCAATAAAATTTTAAAAAATAAAATAATGAAAAAAATAGTGTCAGACATGGGTTTTGTCTTATAGAGTGGGCCTTGGATCCAATCAGAAGGCAGTTGGTCATTCACTTTTCCTGTGACACTAGTGTGTGGTGGCTTCAGCAATAGGGTCTCACCATTAGTTCTAGAAGGTAACTAATGTACTAGCTGGATTTGTGTGTCAACTCAAGCTAGTGTAGTCAGAGAGGAAAGAGCCTTGGTTAAGGAAATGCTTTCATGAGATCCAGTTATAAGGCACTTTCTTAATTAGTGATCAATAAGGAAGGACCCAGCCCATTATGAATGATGCCAGCCCTGGACTGGTGTCCTGGGTTCTATAAGGAAGTAGGCAGGCCAAGCATTCCAGAAGGCAGTACCCTTCCACGGCCTCTGCACTAGCTACTGCCTCCGGGTTCCAGTCCTGTTTGAGTTCCTGTCCTGACTTCCTTCAGTGATGAACAGTGATATGGAACTGTAAGCCAAATAAACCCTTTCCTACACAACTGGCTTTTGGTCAGGATGTTTAATTGCAGCAATAGAAACCCTAACTAGAACAAAAGGGAGAGTGACAGCCATCTTCTTCAACTGCATTTCCTCCTTGAATTTCCTCCTTTTAACTTCCTCTTTGTATCCTGCCTCAACTTCTTATCTGGATTTTTTAATCTCAGATTCCTGTGCTGGATCTCCTTGGAGCACGTACGTTTGTTTGTGTTCATGTTTTGGGTTTTGTTTTGTTTTTGTTTTCTTCTAATTTAAGACGCTTGGATGCCAGGCAGCTTCAATCTTGGATAGGCTGAAAATGAATTATGCTTTTGTAGATTATCTGATATTTTCTAGTTGTTTGATGGGGCTGAAAAAATTGCTTTCTTTTTTAGCATGACTTCACTCAGTGCATCCTGAAAAGAAAAACAACACATTTCCCCCCCCCTCTCCTAGGGGTTGTACCTAGGGCCCCACTTAGGCCAGGCAAGTGCTACACCACTCAGTTACACCCACAGCCCATTTTATACCTTTTATATTGAGATAGAATCCTGCCTTGTAAATTGCTTTGAACTTAGATTCCTCTTGCCTTAATCTCCCAAGTAGCTAGATGTACGGGCATGCTACCAGGCCTGCCTTGAAAAACATACTTTAACATCAAATTTTCTAGTTTTAAAAATTGGGGGTTAGGGCAGGGGAGATGGTTCCACCTACACAGTGCTTGCTGTGCAATCAAGGGAACCTGAATGTGATCTTCCAGAATCCACATGAAAAATTGGAGGGAAGGAGACAGGGGGATTCCAGAGGCTGGATGGACAGACAAATGAGCTCTAGAACCAATGAAAGACCATATTTCAAAGCCTAAGGAAGCAGAGAGTCCTCTCTCACAGGTGGAGGGTGGCTTCGAATCTTTAGGTGCATGTCTAAATTGCAGCACCCAGAGAAGTCAGAAAAAAATCAGTAATGGGGCTGCGGGTGTCTTTTACGATGGGAGAGATAGAATCCAGATGATATGAAGGGATGGGAAATATGGAGCTGTTGGCCAATGGGTCCCGAACATTACAGGCTCTGTTCATTGCTCTTGGTTACTGTCTTAGTTATGGTTTCTATTGCCGTGATGAAACACTATAATCCAAAAGCAAGCTGGGGGGTATGGTGGTTGGAATAGGTTTAGCCCCATAGACTCTTGTGTTTGTATGCTTGGCCACAGGAGTAGCACCATTAGGAGCTATGACCTTGTTGGAGTGGGTGTGACCTTGTTGGAGTAGGTGTGTCACTATGAGGGTGGGCTTTGAGGTCTCCTAGTGCTCACACTCCAACCAGTGTGGAGCTTCTCCTGGCTGCCTTCAAATCAAGATGTAGAACGCTCAGCTTCTCCAGCACCAAGTCTGCCTGCATGCTGCCATGCTTCCCACCATGATAATAATGAACTGAACCTCTGAAGCTGTAAGTCAGGCCCAATTAAATGTTAGCTTTTATAAGAGTTGCCTTGGTCATGGTATCCCTTCCTTCATAGCAATAAAACCGTAAGACAGGGAGGGAAGAGTTTATTTTGTTTACATTTCCAGATCATACTCCATCATCAAAGAACGTCAGGACAGGGACTCAATCAGGGCTGGAACCTGTAGGCAGGAGCTGATGCAGAGGCCATGGAAGGGTGCTGCTTACTGGCTTGCTCTCATGCCTTGCTCAGTGTACTTTCTTACAGAGCCTGGTACCACTAGCCCATGAGTAGCCTCACCCACAATGGGTTGGGCTCTTCCCCATCAATCACTAATTGAGAAAGTGCCTTACAGCTGGATCTTATGGAGGCATATTCTCAATTGAGTTTCCCTCTTTTCAAACAACTATAGCTTGTTTCATGACGACATAAAACTAGGCAGTGCACCATCTTCAACTTCAACAGTAGTCCAACCGAGTGTGGGCTGTGGTCCTGGGGCTTCCCTGAGAGCCCCAGACACAAACCACGCTCTTCACCTATTAACCGCATGGCCCACAAGAAGAAAGCTTCAGAGGCCCCCTGAGCCTGAGGATCTGAGACCCCTGTGAGAAAGACTTCCAGCTCACTCTCCAGCTCTGCTTGGATTCCAACCTCAGACTCCTTAGAGCAGAGGGCAGAAGGCCTTACTAACACCTGAGCACCACTAAGAAAGGTGGAGCAGAAAACTCCCTTTGCTGTGAGGAGAAGACAGGAAACAGTGAGTACCCGTAACCCAGGCAGAGCTGGCGAGGGGAGACTCACCTCTCCTTGCAAATTCCTAAGCAGATGTGAAGTCACCAAGACACCTGTTCTCCTTCTCCTTATGTGTAAGAGATGCAGTAGCACACACCTCATGGTGTTCTTACTGTGAGGGGAGCTAATATCACACAAGAGCTAAACGCTACAGCTGGGAGAAGAATGCGTGGCTCTCCAGAAGTGGTTTCTGCTTGCCACTGACTGAGCATCTCGCCTGAGGCATGCCACATACTGCTTCAAGCCGTGCTCTCAGAAACCCAGTCTTCCCTCTGTGCACTGACAATCAAGGAGCTCACTGGAGGTCCAACTTCAAAGGAACATGAGGGCAGAGGCTGTTTTCTGGTTGGCAATTAGGTAATGCATATCTAATGCAGAAGAATGTTCCAGCTGTTAGTCTCAAGCCAGAGACAAATGACCAACTGAGGTGCCTATTTAACATATCAAAGCTGACCTGTCCACCAGGTGCTCCCAGAATCCCTCACTCCCTACCTGATACACGTATGGCTGGCATACCCGCCCTGACTCTCTAGCTCAGGGACTGGACTGCCCTCCTCCTAGCAGCTCTTCCCTACATAATTAAGATATTTTGGGTACGCTAGTCCTTTTTTTTTTTGTCTTTTTATCTTTTGTCATTTTGGCCTCTTGGCCTCCTGGCCTCTTGGATTTCCTCCCCTACCTCCATCTCTCCACATGGCCCAGCTCAGGGCCAAGTTCACACTGGACTCTCACAGATGTCTCTGCCCTCTGGCTATGTCCTCCCTCACATCTGCAATAAACTTTCTCCTCCACCATGTCTAGGAGCAGTCATGTCATCCTTTTTATTTTGATTTTTAATTCACATGCTGCCACATTCTTTGCTCTGGAAGGCCAAGTGTGCAATGAGTCATAAGACAGTGCAGGAAATGACACTGGGATGCCATCTAAGTAGCGACAGCCATCAGGTCATCTACAAGAGCATCTCAGCCTTACTTCCCTGGAACCTGCAGCTCCATCTTCGTCACCATCATGAGTGAAGGGCTGACCTTGGCCCCACTTCAGGCACCCTTGTGGAACAGTTTCATGTTATAGGACCTCAGAGAAAACTTCTCTTAAAACACAAAAGTTCTGTGATGATGCCTCTTGAAGTCTCTAGAGTTCTGGGGTTCCCAGGAGGCCAGCTTCATTTCCCAACTTCTGCAGTGAACTCCATGCCCTCTCCATCAAGCAAAAGCCTTGAGTTATATAAACAATTGTGACTGTTTATACAATTGTGGCTGTGTGACTCTGGCTTGGAGGAGAAGCAAATGGCAGACAAGACCAATAAAGTTCTGAACAGACTGCCTAGGTAGGATTTGCAATACATGCTTAGCCATCGAACCAGAGACCATGGCATGCAATGGTTACAAATCCAACAGCTGGCAAACAAGGCAGGCCCAGACAAAGCAGGTCAGCCAGCGTGTCCAGCTAGGAGAGCTAGTCAACATAGCTGGCTTTGGAGTAGCATAGACCTCAAGCTGTAAACCCAAAGTTCTAGGCTAACACCCCGGCTACCACTGAGAAGCATCATGGAACAAGAAAATTACCCTCCCTGATTTTATTATTGTTTTTCCATCTGAAAAGAGTGACAGCTGTCACTTAAAGTGTTGCCACAAGGATTAAGTAGTCACTCAAAGGGTTATGATAAGGATCACACACAAGTAGGCCGGCACAAGTTAAGCCTCTGGAAAAGCATTCTGGTATGTGGTGAGCAACCCACAAACATTAGCTAATGTCATTGAGGGCAGACAAAGGTACAGACAGGAGGCGTGTTGGCAGAGAGAGATGGCAGATAATAGTTGATGAACGTCCCTGTGAGTTTTACTTTATGGATTCAAGGTAGACCCAAAATGGCTTCTAATTGCAGGCCATTCCCTTCCAATAGCATTCAATCATCTAAAACGAATTTCAGTGAAAAACTGGCCAAGCCAGACTCACAGAGGAAAAAGCACAATTTATACCAAATAACAGACTTTGTGAGTCTTCATGGGTAATTTGACACACTTTTCTGAAATTTTGGCTCTGCATTATTTTCTCCTTACATGTTGTCTTCCATACCTCATATGGAAAACCATCGCCTGGGCTTCCTTCCCCTGCTAACCCTGGAGCTGCCTGGAATGCTAGGTGAAAGGTAACCCAAGGGCTCTCTCCCAAGGAGTTCTGAGACCCAACTGGCACTGTCAGCTGTGGGTAAGGGAGGGAAAGCAGTCATGATGTGCCAGCCTTGGTCTCACTAGTCTTCAAGTGGCTTCCTTTGGTGATGTAGAAACTTCTGAAACTTACCTGCCAGTGGAGGGCAAAGCAACAGAGGCAGCAATCATCAAGGAGGAAAGGGCCTGGTGTGTGTAGTGTAAGCATGTATGTGTGGTTACTGTTTGTGTGTTTGTGCATGTTTGGGGGAAGGTTGTATGCTTATGATTATGCATACGGAGGCCAAAGGTCAACCTCAAGTGTCTGCCTCTATCACTGCCTACCTTAGTTTCTGAGACAAACTTGCACTAAACCTGGAGCTCACCAACTCAGCAAGACTAGCTGGCCAGCAAACCCCAGGGATCCTCCTGTCTCCACATCCCACAGCATTGAAATTACTGGCACACGCCCCCATGTTGAGCCTTTTACATGTTCATACTAGAGAGCCAAACTCAAGTTCTCACGCTTGTGAGGCAAGCATTTTATGGACTAAACCATTCCCTTAGCAAAAGGGCCTGTTTTTAAATGGCAAGGTCATTCAGCAGAGCATCTGAGTGCCTGGATCTAGTTCCCTTCTCCCCAGCCGGAGCAGCTTATGAAGGTCATTATCCTTTGGATTTGAACTGTCCCCATAGGCTCATGTGTTGAGCAATTGGTCAACAGGCTGGGACTATTTGGGGAGACCGTGGAAGCCCTCAGAGGTAAGATATAGCTAGAGAAAGTAAGTCACTTAGGGCATGCTTTTGAAGGTCCCCAGCCCTGTCCACACTCTTGCTTCCTGACTGCCATGAGATGAGCAGCTTTTGTCACATGATGTCATCACCATGATGTTCTGCCTCACTACAGGTTCAAAGTCAATAGAGCTTGAACTAAAACCTGTGAAACCAGGGGCTAAAATGTATTCTCCCACTTTAAGGACTTGGTACTAACACTGGGATTTTCCCCACAATCCATGGAAGATTATAAAGATGCTCTGAGCTGGGAGCAAGGGCATGACAGTTCTGCCACCAGCATGCTGCCTGGTCTCTGTCTCCATTTCTCCCTTTGTTAAGTGATGCTTAAGGAAAGTACCAAGTGTTCATGCCATGGATGTCAACATTGCTTCTAGTGGTACAAGAGATCTGGCCAATTGAAGCTACATCTTCCTGACACTGGAGCCAAGTGGCCTCAACACAAGAAAGGGACATTATCCTTAGGATGCAGTCAGTTGTGCTGGTCTGAGTAAAAATGGTCCCGTAGACTCACAGGGAGTGGTATTATTGGAGGTGTGGTCTTGTTGTAGTAAGTGTGGCCTTGTTGCAATAGGTGTGGCCTTGTTGCAGTGGGTATGGCCTTGTTGGAGGAAGCATGTCATTGAGGCTTTGAGGTTTCAGAAGCTGAAAGCCAGGCCTAGTGACTCATTGTCTCTTTCCTCTGCCTGCCTGCCTGCCTGCCTGCCTGCCTGTCTGTCTGCCTGTCTGCCTGTGTGTCACCATGCTTCCCACAGTGATGATCCTGGACTAAACCTCTGAACCATAAGCCAGCCCTAATTAAGTTTCCTTTATACGAGTTGACTTGGTCATGGTGGCTCTTCACTGCAATAAAACCCAAACTAAGGCAGTTGTATAGGTGCCCAAAACTCTAGACGTTCATATCCAAATATAGTGTTGAATTTCTTGGCTTTCTTAGAGCATCTGCCATGTAGTGCACACAAAGGAAGTTCTTACTCACATCCCCTATGGCAGTCACGGATCCTTCTGTAATTTATCTGAAAAAGAAATCTCTTGTTTTCAGTTTCTCTTGCTCTATTTTATTGTTAGGATGGCAGTAAACAGTCTGTTGTGACTTTTTGTTTGCTTTTTAATGTAATTTTTCATTGAAAATAATTTTTTCATACAACATATTCTGATTATAAACTCCCTTCCCCCAGCTCCTACCCGATACCTACTGCCTCCCCATCCACCCATCTACATGATTTCTTTCTCTCATTTGAAAAACAAGCAGGCAAAAACTAGAAGAAAATAAAATTTTAAAAGAAATAGACATATATATAAAACTATAAAAACACAAAATCAGAAACTATAACATATAAGTAAAAGACCAGTAAACAAACACACACACACACACACACACACACACACACATACACACACACACACACACACACACACACACACACACACAAACAGCATTATAAGACCAAACGTCTACAAAAAAATACCATTAGGTTCATTTAGTGTTGGCCATCTACTGCTGAATATGGGACCTGCCCTGAAGTGTGATTAATAATCCCAGTGAAACTCCACTGAAGAAATCTAACTTTTCCTTTGCAAGCATTATGGACTGAAGATGGATAACTTCTTAGTCCAGGATGAGACTTGTGCTCACTTCACCCTCCCAGCTTTGGAACCCACCTGGCTTGAACCTGAGCAGGCCCTGTGTATGCTGCTACAGTTCTGAGTTCATACACAAGTCAGTACTATTGTGTCTGGAAGACAGTTTCCACTGAGTCATCTGTCCCCTCTGGCTCTTAATGTCTTTCCTCCTCTTCCACAGAGCTCCCTAAGCCCTGAGGGGGGAGTCTGAGGAAGGCATCCCACTGAGGTCTAAGTGCTCCAAAGTCACTCTGCAGTTCCATTGTGTCATCCATTGTGGGTTTCTACATTCATTCCCTGTGAAGGAAATCCTGCATGTAAGCCTGGGGAAATGTTTGTCCCTCCCCTTCCCTCACATCTATAAATAAATCCTTTTGAGTCAACTGTGGAATGTCTCCCAAAGGCCTGTGTGTTAAAGGCTTGACAGTCAGCCTGTGGTGCTTCTGAGAGGTGGTAAACCTTTAGGTGGGGCCTAGAGTAAGAAAGTGTGATGTGATCTAGGGGAGGATATTATGACCCCAGGAAGCATGCTGCCTCTTCTGCCTGTTCCCCCATCATCCGCATCATCATCATCATCATCATCATCGTCATCACCATCATCCCCTTCTCTTTCCCATCTTCATCTCCTTCCCTCCCTTCTTCCACCCATTTTCATCCTCATCCTCCCCCTCATCCTTCCCACCTTCCACCCCCTTCCTACTGCTTCTCCTTCTCTTCCTTGTTCCCAGCCACACTCCCATCATGACACGTTCTTCACTCAGGCCCAAAAACAAGAGAACCAAGTAACCAAGGACCAAAATCTCTAAACCTAGGATTATCGATTGCAAGCATTATCGATAAATAACATTAGCATAACAATAAAGCTCTCTTGTTTGTTAGTTGATTATGATACTTATCATAGTAACAGAAAAATAATTAGCGATCATGTTGGGGAGCAAGGACAGACTCCTGAGGGAACACGCCTCAGGGCAAGTGAACAGATGCCAGCACCTGGCAGCAACTTGGAAACACAGAGCCTTCTTGGGTACCCCAGCTCTGCCCAAGCCCTGGGTGAATGCAGCTCTGTAAGTCTGAGAGTCACAGACACTCTTCCATAGACAAAAAAGCCCAGCCAACCTGGGTAAAGTAATGGTCCATAGAAGCATACGAAAAAAAAGTTGTTTCAAGCTACTTGGGGGTAGCTTGTTACACGTTTGCTGGCAACTAAAGCATAGGCCAACCTAGGTAGTATGCCAGACCTTAGTGCCTGTTGTTTATCTGGCCTGAACTAGTCTGCCCATTGGTGTTTCTTGGCTTACTCTTCATGGCAGTAGTTCCATTGCAAATGTCACCTCCTCTGAGAAGCCTTCCCTGTCCACCTAAAGCATCACCCCCATGCAAGGCCTCATAGCATTCTGATTCATATTGTCTAGATATTGACCATATTCTAAAACAATCTTGATCACCAACTGTCTCCTGACCCTTATGCCCAAAACTAGTAGAAGTATTTGAGCATGCTTAGTGTTACACTCACAAAAGCCACACTAGATACATGTAGTAAAGGCATGTGATAATAGGTCCTAGAGCACCCACTTGGAGTCACCAAATATATTCTTGGTGATCTCAAGAGAACAGGATTTTGTCCAGCTGGGCTAACAGTCAACGCTGCTCTCACCAATGTCCTCAACTTGGGGACCAGCAAGACCTTCATGTTCCAGTGGGCTGATCAGCTATTAGCTAGCAACAGATGTAGTTTGGCCAGGCGCTGCCAGGGGTGTGTGGGAACATATGGTCACAGTCTGAAAGTCTACAGGGAATGCTCCAGTGCCAGCAGGTCCTTTCTCATCTCCAGCCTTCACACAGCTTTCAGCATGGGGTGACTTCTCTCCTCATCGTCAACAGATCATTTACTCAGTCTGCTGTGAGCCAGAGCAAATGTGCCCTCGGCTAGGGAGAAGCCAGTGTACCTACGCTATGGCAGTGCACCCCAAAGCACAGCCCCAGACCAGGATCAGCATTCTTCGTGAAGTTCATAGGAATAACCATTCAGGGCCCACAAACCTCCATGAAACTCCAGGAGGGTCCAGCAATCACTCTTAGAAAGCTTTTTAGGAGATTCTCAGGCATAGGAAATATTGAGAATTGTTCAGATACATATACATGCATATACATACACACAAGCACACATGCAAACCTACACACTGATATGCACACACACACGCACAGAAGCACACTCATACACACACATACATGCAAAGCTACACACACAGGTACACAAGCAAACCTACACATATGTGCACACAGGCACACACACAGACGTGCACACACACACACTCACTCACACAGACACACACACACACAGATGTAGGGAAACCCTGCAAAGTAAGGTTGCCGGCTACCCTGACCTGATAGCTCCTCTGATCTCCATGCAAAATGGAGGAGTCTCTTTACCAGCATGGTTTCCCCTTCTCTGAACTTGTCTGGAGAGTTCAACCTCCCATACCCTCTACCTGAGAAAACTCAAATAGTCCTTGGTAGACCTACAAGTTCAATTTCCTCTCCCCTGCCCCCAGTAAGAACCCCACCACCACTAAAGCACCTGGGATTCCTAGAATGTCTCTCCATAGACATAAGGTATTCACAGAATATTAAATTCTAGCCAATGATTTTCATTCTCTCTTAAAAACTCCTTTCCACTCTCCAAGGTCCACATACACCCCTGGTTCACCCTGAATAAAGTGTATGTGTACAAGCACACCCCCAAATAAAGGTACATGCACAAGCTAAGATCATCTAAGAGAGCTGTTTCATTGATGACTGTTGGAGATGACTTTCTCTCTGCTTTCCCCATAACCCCCTCCTCCGCCTTTCAGTACACACTCCAAGCCAGACTCAAATCCTGCAAAACCCCACCCATTCCAGATTCTATTTCATCCTTCCAGCCCCATGTACAGCACCATCTGGATACTCTGAAAGGGAGAAAGCAGAGAACTCAGAACCACAGCTGGAACCCCTCAAAATGAATACCACACACAGGTACATATACACACATAAAGGCACACACATTCACACTTGAACTTGACTTACCTGGCTTTAAATTCCAACTTGATCTAATTGCCAGACTTAGGCATGTGATCTAATCTCTTCAACCTCAGCTTCATTTGTATGTGAGAACCATATTCATATCCTGGAAATCCTCATTGGCTTCTCTAACATGGAATCTTCCATGTCACCAGCTACCCTTTCCCAATGCTGTGGCAATTTTACAGTCATTTATGTAACTAGTTCTTTAACCCTCTGTGTTGCAAACATTCTGAGGCTTTGCTCACCAACAGCTTTCTCAGTGTTCAGCTGGTACCTGGCACACAGTAGACGCTTAACAAATTCTGGATGGGTGGGTGGGTGGGTGGGTGGATGGATGGATGGATGGGTGGATGGATGGATGGATGATTAGATGGATGATTGGATGGATGATTGGATGGATGATTGGATGGTTAATCGGATGGGTGGATGGTTGGACAGATGGACAGATATGTGCTTTTCACTTTTGTTCTACATCTGTTGCATTAATCTCCCTTCATTTCCATCAGAGTCTAACTACCACCACCACCACCAGGAACACACTCCATTCTCACACAGGCTTCTGACAAACTCTTCATACACACATTCAGAGAAGCTACTCAGAAAGGTGGTTACAAATATGGGTTCTGGGTTCAGACTTTTCTGTCATTTCCCAGCTCTGACCATGAACAGGTGTTTGTCTCCATTGAATCCAACCATAAACTAGAGATGGCCACACCCACAACAGTCTCCAAGAGACTCAGAAAATCCCATGAGTAAATACGAGAACAGTCTAGATGTTACACTTTGCTGTGTAGAAACAGCACAAGGTTTTCTAAGCATGCCGACAGCCTGAATCTCTTGCCAGGAGATTCAAGTTTCTTTGGTCTGTGGTCAGACCCTGGCACTGGTTTGTTTTGTTTTGTTTTGTTTTGTTTTGTTTTGTTTTGTTTTGCTTTGTTTTGTTTTGTTTTGTTTTGTTTTAATTCTTCCCAGGAGATAGGCATGGGCAATAAACACTGAGAATCACTCATCTTGAAACTATATCACATCATCGCCTTCTGACTAGACTAGACTAGACTAGTGGTTTGCAACCTTCCTAATGCTGTGACCCTTTAATACAGTTCCAGGTACTCGTGTATGACTGTATCTGCATGTAGGCAGATATAGAAACAGCGTCTCAGCTCCTAAGACCAGCAGACCTCAATGAAAGGGTAGTTCAACTCCAAAGGGGTTGAGAAAGCTGGACTACACCATGGGCTGGGTCGAGCATATGCACAGCTGAGCAGAGAGGAAAGCTTGGTGAAATGAATTGAACAAGTCTTCCTGCCCTAGATTACCTCTGTCAGTCCTGTACAGCTAACATTCTAAGGTGTTCAGACTCAGACTCTAGGACCCATTTGTCCGTACAGAATAGCACTGACTAATCCACAGGCATCTCCTACTTTCATGGACAAAAAAACTAAGCTCATTTTCTCCTCTGAACTTGGCCTTCTGTTCCAGAAAAGCCGCTCCTCCCTTCGACAGAGTAGGGAGGGGTAGGAGAGGAGGCCTGAGAGAGCCAGGGGAAATGCTGCAGGCTGTAGAACAGTTTGAGATTGGGAGTTCCAAGAGTATTTTGAGCAGAGATGTTGCTTTGTGTCCCTTATGTAACTCAGTCGGATTCTTCTGTTAGCTGTGTTGTCACAGAGCATTGGGGAACATGGACGGAAACAGGAATGTGGTAAAGAGATGTTTTCAACATCAGTTTGAAGGCTCTTTATTTGTCTGATAGCAGTCTTCATATGCATGGCAGATGGCTGAAGGACAGGAAGAGACACTGCTGGTGAATGTAGGGTATTAGTAAAGTTTTCCTGAAGGACCCCATCCAGACACTTCCATGGTGCTCAGGTCTGTGAAGTCTATCCTCACCTGCTTTGGTTTCTTTCTCAGCCATGCTGTACTTTCATATCTTAACTTGTTGAAGCAATAACTACCCACAAGTTATGTTATGCTACCTTGTCCCCAAAGAGCTGATGTGGAGAAGTTAGATAAGGGATCAAGTCACAGAATATGTCTGGATATTCTTCATCCCATGGAAGAGATGGTGGCTGGTATCAAGTCACCTGACATGGGTGAGCAGGTCTTCGGGATATCTGAGGTACTGCTAGAAAGCCCTCGCAGCCTGCACCCCTCTGAAGTGGCATCATTATGGCTGGCTTAAGTAGGTACTGGAATGTGGGCTACTCCAGTGAGTCATAGGTCACTTCCAAGAGGTCTGAGATATGTTCTGTTTATCCCTGTAGACTTGCTCCACTTTTGCTACCTACCATCCACCACAGGGTGACCATCTCCAGTTTCATCTATCCATGGCCTCATCTCCAGCTTTCTATTGGGTTTGCCTGAAAAATGTAGACAGATCAGAAAAGCTGAGAAAATCTGAGTTCTCTAGCCTCCTGCTAGGTCACAGGTTGGAATGAGTGGTTATATACTTCTCTTTAGAAACTCTGGGTCTTCCTGAATGGCCCTCCCTTCCTTCCTGCTTCATGTGGGTCTGGTAAGTCTTCCCTCCCACATCTATTGAATCCTAAAGTAATAATGGCTCCCCACCATCACCAGTTCCAAAGAACATCCCTATTTCTCTGGCTGCCCTCAATCCTACTTAGGGCCCTTGGATGTGGCCCAAACCTTTAGAGTGTGTGACCTCCAGCATCTGTGGACACTCTGTACAAGGATGCATGATGCTCAGACCAGAGCAGGACACTTACTCATTTCTGGAGTTATATAGTGCACTCGTTGCTGCATCCATCCTTGCAACTGAAAAACTCAGTATGACGTTACCTTCAGGAACAGGCAGATCCAGCTTTTAAGTAAAATAGTACTCAACCTCTCAATCTCTCTCTCTCTCCCCAACCACATTGAATATGCACACCCCACTCCCGTCTCCCTGACTCCTCTTCATGTTTGCTCTTGACTGATTCTAGACACTGTCACCTGCTATAAATCCAGTGATTTGGAAGATTGTGACATTCCCTCAGTTCCAGTGCCCTGAGTAAATGCAGCACCACCCTTCCTTCTGCTAAAGGTTAAACATTTTAAATTCCAAGGGATGGTTGTAATTTGTCTGTTTTTATTCATGTGCCCATTTTTTTAATCTGTCACTATGCCCCAAAGATCAGACGGCTAAGCTATGATTGGCTGCAGCAGGGTCACATGACCATCCTGTAGAGGCAGACAGGGTGTTATAAATGATATCTAGTTAGAGCCACAGCCTATGTAGGCATGGGCAACAGTCCCTAAGAAGAAAATTCTGAAGAAATAAAAAATCTCATAGGTTCTACATAACCACTGATGGATGTAGAAAGAGGCCAACAGAAGCACTTGGGAGTCTTTCTTCATGTGTCTTTCAGAGCCAGAACAGCAGCTACTCGCTCTAGAACTCTCTCTTCCAACCCTGTCTCTTGCTCTCAGCTACCCTGCTCCTGTTTCACCTCATCCCAGCTAGGCTTGGCCTCCATATTTGGCCTACACCTTTGAATGATGCCCTGCCCTTGTCTGGATTTATGCGCATCTGTACCTGGCCTTGCCTCCTGGAGTAGACACCACATTCTCTCTTCTGTGAGTGCCACTGAGGGATGGAGTCAGTACAGCAGCAGGTCGGTTCCTCTAGGAACTTTTTTTTTTTTTTACCGGGTGGTGCCTCAGGCCTGATCCATGAATGTGAGGGCAGTGACCAGGTTTGGAAAGACAATGCAAGAGAACAAGGTCCCTGAGCTCAGGCAAGAGACAGCAGAAGTCTAAGCCTTAGAGGTGGATCAACTCAGGAGAGGAAAAACAGATTATGGAAGGATAGCTTTTCAACACCATCACTGGGCTTGTCTATTCCTGGATACCATAGGAAACACATTCTGCCTCCATCCTTTGTCCTGCTGCTTTGGGTGAGGCATTTCTTGTTTCTGAGCCTCTTCCTTGACTCCATATATCCATCCCGTAGGCACACTGAGCTGATACATGCCCTGTTCCTGGTGTACTGATGGTCCATAGTCCGCTATGGTCAAAGGACACCATGACAGACAGACTACAAGATCTCAATGACTAGGCACAAGAAAAGGTTCTCTCACTGTGGTACTTCTGCTTAGCCAGGCTTCCCTGGAGTCCTACTAAGATCCAAGGTCTTTTGGATCTTCTCTCCTCTAGAATCTTCTCCACACTGTGAGACCAGCTCACAGGAAATGGCCAAACCACTTTATCCAAGAAATGATACTTACCACTTTTACTGAAGTTGATTGGGCAGGACTGGCCTTATGGTCTGCTTAGATGCAAAGCACACTGGGAAAGTGAACTGTTAGAAGCCTGTTTTCAGCAATTAATTCTACATAGTCAGGGTGAAAGGACCATGATCTTTGTGTAGTACATATCCACCTCTGGTATTATAATTACTTTTCCCCTCCCACCCCACCAATGTTCTTCTGTACCTAAGGCTGGGTATGAGCATTCTAAGACCTGGAGCTAGAGAGTCATAAGGCTTGGGTAGGAGGGACATAGGGGAGGTTCATCCTCCTTCCCTTCATACAGGATAAGTACAGAAAGGAGAATTCCAAGGTTGAGTCCCTCACAAGAAACCTCAGCAAGTCACAACCAGGAATCCACTGGCAGATGCTGTACCTGAAGTTTTGCATGAGATGCCACAGAAGTGGAAAACAGGAAGGTATGCTATTCCCAGGATGCTCAGCACTCAGTCAATGGAGCCAGTATGTCAATCACTCTCTGAAGATGGGGAATATTGTGGAGACATTTATACCTGTTCCCAACTCTCCTAAACCCTCTTAGCGCTCCTGAGTTGGAGCCAGTGTTTCCTGTGGCAGCAGGCTGGTCCAGCGTTTCCTGTGGCAGCAGGCTGGTCCAGCATTTCCTGTGGCAGCAGGCTTTCTTTCCTCCTACTCAAGCGGCTTCTCTCTGAAGGCTGAGAGGTCAGTAAGGTTTTGGTTCCCATCTCCACTGCTGACCATCAGCTGTGTGGCCTGAGGTGAGTCACTTCATCTCCGAAGAAAATTGAACCACTGCTTAAGAGTGTTGGAAGGATGAAGTCATGCTCAGTACCAAGCACAAGGCAGAACCATAAATGGTAACTGCTTTGATCTATAATTAAAGCTGTGCGATAAACTGACAGCTTGAGGCCAGTTCACTGCTGGGGACAACACTGGCTACAGCGTAGCTCTGGCCGTCACTCAGCAGTGGTACATCCTTAAGCAAGTGACCTCTGTTTCCTCAAGGTGCAACAGTGTTACTAACAGGACCTTGCCATAGGGTCGTGAGAACAATGTGTGTTAAATACTGGGCAAGAAGCTCCAACCAGTGCCAGAGACTCACTACCATTGTGGGGCTTGTTTTGTAGAGGAAGGTGAGGCTCGTCCCTTGGTCTCTCCTCATGCCAGACATTCATAACTGGAACTGTTGCTTCTTTTCTGAGGCCACTCACTGCAAAGCCTGGAACTGGGCAGAGGAGAAATGTTTATCTAAGCCACAGTTCCCTATCCTGGTTGCATGTTAAAATCATGTGGAGAGTTTTTAAAATCCTTATACCCTAGAGCTGGGGAGAGGTGGCTAGTCAGTAGAGTGCTCTGTCATGCAAATATGAGGACCTGCATTCTACCTTGAACACCCGTGTAAAAGCTGGGCACAGCCGTGTACACCTGTCGAATCAGAGCTGTGGAGGCAGAGACAGGAGGATCCCAGGGACTTGCCAGCTGTCAGTTTCAGCTTCAATGAGAAACACTGTCTCAAAAAACATGGCAGAGATTGACGGAGGAAGACATTAATATCAGCTTCTACCCTACACACATGTGCACGTGTACCTGCATACACAGAGGAACACACACATACATGACAAGCAAAATCCTTTTACCTATACAACTTCAGTTCTCCATTGCTGAGTGTCTCAGGTGTTGCTCCTTCTGTAGCCAGATATGAAAACTGATAAGTACTGAATTGTGTGATTTATATAAACAATGCAATCAATTTCAGCAATTTAGGGGAGGACAGATGTGGTTTCAGTTCAATTTAATTGAGAAGGAAACTGGGGCAGAGAGCAGGGACAGGCACAGTAGATCAGGGATCAGCATGCACAATGCAGAGTAAACTGTAGTCTGCCTGAGCCAACGGTGCCTTGATGCACCTATTGTGTGAAGGGTTATCATCCAGGGATGGTGGTTTCCTCTGGTGGTAGAGGGGACTCCAGGGACTCCACAGTGTCTCAGGGAAGGCTATGTGCAGCTTGGGAGCAGAGCAGAAAGATAAAAGGACTCCAGACCTGCCTTGTGGGAAAGCTCTCTCAACAAGGTCCATCCTGACCCTTTGCTCTGAAAGTATAGCAAGTAAAAAGCCAAATCCAAGATGCAAACAAGAAGAATATTCACAAGGGAGATGCTGAAATCGAATAAAGTCTGTGGTTTAGCTGACAGCATTGTATCAACGTTCATTTCTTAGTTCTGAGAAACATGACATTACCTGGGGTATTAGCATTAGAAACTGGGCCACGACTCTCCTGTGGAAGTAAGTGTGAGGAAATAGTGTATGGGGAAGGTGTGCTTGGAAATAAGGCCTCACTTTGTAGCCCAGGCTGACCTCCAGCTCAAGATCCTTCTGTCTCAGTTTCCTGAGTTCTGAGATTACAAGTATGTACCACTACACCTCACTGATAGTTCAAGTCTAAAAACTGAAAGTGTGATTTTACAAGGTTCCTCGGGAATTACATAAAGCAGTAGCTCATGCTTGTGCCACGCCAATGGGACCCCCTTCCAGCCAGAGTTCACTCCTAACTGGAGAGAGAAACCCGCAGCACTTGCTATTGTTAATGTTGATGACGGTGGTCCATTGCACCTGTGGCTATCAGGAAATGAAAACCCTTGACAGCTGGCCTGGCCTCTTGCTACTATGGTAAAGGCACTCATGGTGCTATAACCAGGAGGTGCCAGGCACTGGGCAATGTAGCAGCCCCTAGGGCTGGTAACTGGGAAACTGGATCCAGACAGCTATGCCAATAGTCACCACCCTGTATCACACAAAGTCAAAAGCACTCAGGGTCCAGTGAGTCTTCTGGGGTCTTCATATGGAGAGGGAGTCACAGAATGGATTCTGGTTCCCCAGGAAGATGAGCCACAGCAGGATGAGGGTGAAGCAGAAGTTTAGAGCCCAGAGTAGTTATTAAAGGGCCTAGTGGAGAATCAAAAGTTTAAGGCTTAGGTTGGAGAGACATCTCAGTGTATGACACACTTGACTTTCAGATATGATGACTTGAGTTTGAATTCTCAGAACCCACGTGAGGCCAAAAGTAACACCAGCTATAACCCAGCACCTCTACAACAAGATGCAGAGTGGAGACAAGAGAATTCCCAGAAGCTCACAAGGCAGCCAAACCTTGTGTTCACAGCAACAAATAACAAAAGAGAGATCCTGTCTCAAAAAGATGGTAGGTGAGGACTCTACATAGGTGCTAGAGCATGAACACACCTGTGCTCACATGTGTGCTCACATATGGACATACACACACATACACAAGCACACACTATTAAAAATATCAACAAACAAACAAAAAATTCAAGGCCACCTAAAAGCAGAGTGAGCTCAAGGCCTGCCTGGACAGCTTAGCCAGAGTCTATCTCAGAAGAAAAAGTTAAAACTGGCAGGTACAACTCAATGAATGAAGGCAAAGGAGAAGAAAAACACTGAACAGAAATGCTGAGCAGTGTTCTGTGGTGAGGAAAACAGCAGCCCAGGGCTACCAGATCTCCAGGCCCTCCAGACTCCACGTTCAGAGCTTAGTATCCTGACAGTCCCTCAAGCTCTAAGTGCCGGGGGCCATGTAGGATGCTCTCAGCCACATGCCTTTCAAAACCCATCAAGAAATAAATAAGGATGGAAGCTGTGGTTTGGAAGTTTGGGGGAAGCATTGTGCAGGTCAGGATAATTAAGTACATGGGACAGAATCATGTTTTCAAGGCCAAGTATAGGGACCAAGAAGGAAACCTAAGTCCATCTTATTCCCATGTCTACACTGCTCTCAATAGACCTTAAAGCCTTGCCTACCTGGGGCTAGCATCACTCAAGGTGGAAAACGGAAGATCTTCCCCAAGGGAGCTAACCAGGGCCAGAAGAGGAGTGATAGCCTGTGACTATCCCAGCACCTGAGGCTGGCTGTCCGTATCTCCAAACACCAGACACCAGATGATGGGGTGGGGAAAGATGAGAAACTGTCAGGCCTTAGTGACAAGGGTAGGGCCAAGCTTGTGACAATACAACTGCGTTGACAGTAATTGCTTCTGTCACACTGTGTTCCAGGTTGCAACATGACTAACCGGGCTGCAGGTGGCGGGTCAAGTGCGGAAATTGTTTAAGATTGAAAATCAGAGCAGAGGGACCATATAGAGAGGAGACTGCTTCTGCCCCACCCCTCTATCTTCAGAGTGCCCAGTGCTGGGGACAGCAGCTCCTCCTTCTTCTTTACCCACACACCTCTAAATCTCACACAGATTGTGTGGGAGCCCAGAGCCCTTACCACTCTCCAAAGCCCGTGACTTATTTATTGATCATCCATTCACTATTGTCAAATGATGTTTTACTCTTTTTATAATTAGCATACAGGGTACTAGTTATGTTACATCTCATTTGGACATTTTCTAAACAAAGCATGTTTTAGAGACTCCAAACCCTGGATCTTCTCAACCTCACTGAGTCAGGCAGGTACAAAGTTGGGGATCAGAGGCTCCTGACAGTTTTCAAAACTAAACTACCCAGACAGCCCTGGCATATCTTGAGCGAACAGATTAACATTTTCACACCTTTAGGAGAGGAGAAAACACAAAGCAGCATAATTATAGTCTTCTTATGATAATTATGGGAATGTTCTAATATTATCAATTTTGTGTTCCCTGTGGGCAAGTAAGGTTCAGGAAGGGAACAGCAATGTAAAGTTTTACAATAAATGTCTTCTTTCAAACTCCACAGGTCAATCTCTGAATAGAACGGCTTGCAGCTCTCTTTTGAGTTTGATGTCAGAAGTCTAAATGGTATTTCTCCAACAAGAATATTGCTTGTGAGTGTACATGCCCTAGATATACACACTGGCATCTATCATGCCAAGCAGACTGTGTAACTGAGCTTCATAAACAGCGAGCCATATGGCATTAAAACTGCTTTAGGAAGGAACTAGATTCACCCCGTTTCCCAGTGAGGAAGTCGAGAGAGAAGAGAGAGTCGAGAGGAATCACCCAAGATCACACAGCCATGGAACAGTGCCTGGGGATAGATCTGAGCTCAGGGCATCTGTTCCACAGTGTGGGCTTGTAAGTCTTTTTCTATTGGTGCACTATCGGGACCATGGATGAATCTGAGTCACATAGACACCCACCACCACTAAAAATGAGTCGCAGGTCCTGAAGTCAGAAATACTCACTCACCCCTACAACTAAGAGCAGCAAATCATCATAGGTAGCAGGTACTGAAGGCCCTATCTCCCAAGCTGAGCACTGCACATTCCCCCCAGCCCTAGGCAAGAGCCTGTTAAAGTTCAGATATAAGGACTGTCCACACAGACTCACATATAGAAAGCTTGATTCGTAGTGTGGGGCTGTGGGATAGGGCAGACCATAAAGATTTTGACTTCACCAACAGATGAGTCCACTGATAGGTTCAAAACTTGAACAGACTGTGGGAGGTGGTAGAACCATTGAGAGTGTGGAGCCTCACTAGGAAACGTGGGTGCTGTGAGTGTCCTGGAAGGCTACACTACCAATCTGATCCTACCCACCACTTCTCTGCTTCTTTATAAAAGTTTTCTTTCTCTTTACTTTAACAGACAGAGTCTCAGGTAGCCCAGGCTGGCCCCAAACTATGTAGTTGAGGATGATCTCAAACTTCACATCCTTCTATCTCTACTTCCCACCCAAGTGCTAGAATGTCAGGTCTATGATTCCATGCCTCATTTGTATATTGGTAAGGATCAAATCCTGTGTCTCATGCATGTACTCTACCAACTGAGCTACCTCCCAGGCCACTCCCCTGCTTCTTGGCCACCGTGAGACAAGCAACTTTGTTCTACCACAAGCCCTTGCAGATGTGATGCTATGTGTTAATTTGCTTTCCTGTTGCTATGATAAAATGCTCCAACAAAAGTAACTTAAGAAGGAAAGGTTCATTTTAATCTCAGTTTAAGGTACAGTCAAGCATGGTGAGGAAGTCAAGGGAGCAGCAACTGAAAGCAGCTGGTCACTTGCAAGGATGGATGCCTGCTGTTGCTCAGCCCTTTTCCTCATCTAAGCCAGTGGTCCTCAACCTACCTAATGCTGTGACCCTTTAATACAGTTTCTCATGTTGTGGTGACCCCAAACCATAAAATGATTTCATTGCTACTTCATAACTGTAATTTTACTGCTGTTATGAATTGTAAGTTGAATATCTGATATACAGGAGACACACACACACACACACACACACACACAAAGGAGTCATGTCCCACAGGTTGAGAACCACTAATCTATACCATTCTGGATTCCAGCCTTGGAACGGCACCACCCACAGTGGACAGGGCTTCCCATCCTAATTAGTGTAACTGAAATTATCCCCCATAGACAGGCCCAGGGTGATTCTAGATTTTGTCATGTTAACAAGTAACACTAATATCACCCTCTGCTTCACAAGACTAGAGCAAGGGAACCTGTGGCCTGTGTACTGATGACCTAGACTTCATGAGTTCAAGTACATAGTTCCTGCTCTAGGGTATGTCTCACAGATGGCAAGTTAACACAGAGCCTGCCTGCAAGGAGCTCTCAGGGAAGTCAGTTGGGGGCTACCTAAGTACTCACTAGCTTCTGGCTGCTTTTCTAACAGACCTGCTGTGCAGAACCCAGGTTCAAAGTTGAATGTGGGCTTCACACTGACAATGATAATTAGAGCTCAAGACCAATCTGGGGACTTTCTCCACCCAAACCATCTCCTGCGGAAGCTCAGCTCAGACGTCTTCCTTAGCAAGCTAGCCCCCAGCCTGCCTCACACAGCAGCACCCTGCTTTATTTAGTTTCTTTTTGGTGCTGAAGTCTAACGCCTGCTTCTGGATTCATGTCACTCTTCATTTGTTCATTGTCTCTCTTTATCCGTCAGAATTTAAGCTCTAGAGAGAAGGATGGACAGAAGGAGGGAGAGGAAAAGGAAGAAGGGAGAGGGACTATCTCCCTTGCATCTGGTGGTGGGCACACAGTGGACCTTTGATGACATTTGTAGCCTGGAAGCTGTTTTGCAGATGAAGTGGCCATCTTCCCAAAGTGCTACTTTTCCAATTAGTGTTGAGCACCTGTTGCAGGACTGTTAAGGACTGGAGAGATCATGGGTGGCACATGTGGGAACTATTGTGTCTGCTGAATAGTGCTGAAGCCTTGGGGCAGAGAGGGAGAGCCAGGATTGAAGCCTCCACTTGACCTTTATACCATTCACCCCAGCCCTGCCTGCCTTGCACCTCAAAATGGCCCAGGAGCCTTCTGACCACATGACAGCCATTGACATGAGCAAGGTAAGAGAGAACAATAGGATTAGTTGGGCTCAGCTGGCAGAAGATAGGGTCAGAGCCTCTTTTCTGTAATACCCACGCCTGCTAGGGTCTTTGGCTTAGAACCTACGGTATACAGTATGGTGAGGCTCAGGCTTCTAACAGTGGTAACCCCTTGCTGTGAAGATAAGGAAACTAAGCCTAAAGGTGCCGCAACATTCACCCAGCCACCCAACAAACCAGGGAGGAGCCCAGCCCATATGAATACAGGGCCTTCTCTTGTTGCCCCTCTCCTCTTGCTAGGAGGCTGTATTTGGTCCTTATGGATACTATAGCAAGATTCCCTGAACACTGAGGCTTAGAAAGATGTTGAAGTCCTGGAAAAACCCTGCTTCCTTGCCTTTTGCAGCTCCTACAGGATGCCTGCCTTCCTTGCTACAGCATCAAACCTAGCCTCACAACTCTCCCTTTCCCCTTGTTCCTCGCCTTCTCTGTTGCCCTCTTATAGGGACCATTTTGATTACATCAGTACCCCTGGGGTGACTGGATCAGGATCATCTCAAGTCAATATCATTTAATTTCACTGACAAAGTCTCCTTTGCAATATATGCTCATGTATCATGGGCCACTGAGGCTAGAATACATCCATCTTTGAAAGGCCATTGCTCTGTTTAGAACGGTGAATTCAAACAGCTACTACCTGGATCTCATCACAAAAGGGAAGATAAGACTTGGAGTCCAGGGTCCATCCTTACACTATTAAAAAGTGCTAGTGACAAAGAGAAGACAGAGTTCCCATGTTGGGGTGGGGATGAGAGGAATCCTCAGAAGACACCAAAGACCCTTATGGACAGCTGTCAATATACAAGGTCTTGCTCTGAGCTCTCACTCCACATGAATTCATTGAAATGTCAAGATAACTATATGAGCTAGGTGCTATTGATTTCTCATTTTACAGAGAAGCAAACCATGGTAGAAAAGAGCCCCAAACATTACTGATCTTTGCCCTTCAGTGCTTCACCTATGGATGAGGAGGAGGCAGAATCAATAACCTATGCCAAATTGTGATAAAGAGGTTATGAACGTTGCTGGCTTGTCAGTGGTACCAGGGCTTTGTGGAACACAGCTGGAAAAGCTGGCGTTGGGCTCTGAATCCTGACTAGTGACCCAGCTCTATCCCTTGGAATTGGATCCTTCTACCTCAGACATCCCAGGTCAATACTAAGTTCACTGGTCAGGCACTACCTCTGTTGAGCTCTTCACAGTCACTGTATCACCTGACCAGTTCCCATCATCCTGGATCCTCTCCCCTGCCCCTTATAGTGATTGCTGGATCATACAGGACCAGAGGAATGGAAAAAGAGAGAAAACTATAGAATTTTCCAGACTTTGCCTACCACAGTCCCCACCTGCTCTGAAAAATGGTCCCTGAGTCTCACAAGTCTACAATGCCATCTGCCCTTTTTGGCTGGCCCAGAGCCCCCTTTGCTCATCAGCACTCCTGAATGTATGGGCTACATCAACGATGTATGACATCTTCAAAATAAAGTGAGCTGGTAAACACTGCAGGCAGCAACTTGTCGGCAGGCAGGGGTTTTATGTCCCCCAGTTCTGGAAAAGCAGAAACTGCCTTGCCTAGGGCCAGCTTTAAAAAAGTGACTAGTGAAGGTCTCCTCTATCTTCTGAGAGCACCTCAACTAGCCCATCAAATAGACTGTGATGCCACAGAGATACATAAGCCTTCTTCCCAGCCTGCTACATGGTCATCACAATGGCCATTACCCATTCTGGGACCTATACTCACAGTAACAGAAAATTTTATACATAAAAGTAATGGAGAATGGTGCCTCATGCCTCTGGGTTTGGGGATTCCCTGGGACACTGAGATCGGGGTCCAGGCTTTATTGTATTCTTCCATTTTCCAAAAATGCACTGAGCAACTTCTGGGCACTAGACATCACTCTACACAATGAATGGTGCCCAAGCTTCATTCTGCTCCTGAGAGAACATTCCAGAGGTGGGATTCACAGCAGAACCTCATGATGGTGGTCAGATGAAGGTATCTTTCTCCAGTCAGGTCCCAAAGTCTGCAGATCTTGGGCAGAGCAAAGTCTGAAGATCTTGGGGAAAGCTGGATTCCTGATCAGGTCTCCACTTTCATTAAAATGCAGTGCTATGGGGTTTTTTGACCCAGAGCTGGGGATGAGAGCCAGGGATGTCCTCCATTGTTTAGCTGCTCCAGGCATTGCTACCATCTGTACTTTTACAGAGTCCAAAGACTCAGAACCCCTAGAACATCTGAGAGCTTGAGAACCGAGTCTGGAGACCACAAAGTCTGGTAGAAATTAGGTCACAGGGGAAGTTGTGTGTGGAGAGAAAAATCAGAACTTGACTCAAGTCATGGTAAAGCACAGGTGTCCAAAAATATTTATGGAAGGACGGGATGGGAAGGGAGGGGATGAAAGAGAGGGGAGAGGACAGAGGAAACGGGAGGGAGAAGAGGGGATGGAGGGAGAGGGCAGGCTAATTTCAGAATCCATCCTGTTTCCCTGCTGAAAGAGACAGTGGGGCTGACAGTTTTATTATTCAATTGTTCCATATAGATTTTGAATAAAAACTAAATTGACTTCTTTTAAAGAAGGCAGTCTGGAAAGGCAGGGCACTGCCGTGAATCATGTGTGATGTTCTCTTCCTGCCGTGCGAGCTCCTGGCTTACAACAGCAAGGACGTGTGCCAGTGTAGAGTGATGGGGTCAGGGCCTGGTACAAGAATCCCGAGTTAAAGACAGCCACTAAGCGCATGCCCCACCATCTGTCTGCTCATTCCTAGACCTGATGTGCACTGTTTCCTGCTCACTCTGAGATCCTGGGCAAATGTCTCCCTCTCATCTGACAGATGGGTGCCATAAAACCTCCTTTCTAGGAATGCAGAGAGAAGTAACCAAGATGTGGTGTATGGAGGTTCCTGCTCCAAAAAGGATGTTCAGTCAAAAGCAGGAACACAAAGGTGTCCAAAAGAAAGTCATAGCCTCACCAGGAAATAACATCAAAGAGAAAGGAAGGGGTGGAGGCTTATAAATGAAACATTCTGAACCTTCAGTAAAGATCCACTTATTTATTCATTGATTTATTTGAGGATGGAACAGGATCAAAGGTAAACCCAAAGACTTGTGCTACCACAGAGACCTGAGTTTGGATTTTAGCCCCCAAATTAAAAAAAAAAAAAAATTGGGTATATCGGCGAGCACACAGCTGTAACAGCCACAGTATGGGAGTGCAGAGAGGAGAGTCTCTGGGCTCACTGCACAGAAGTCTAGCATGGGTCCAGTGAGAGAGCATCTCAGGGGAATAGGACAGAATGATAGAGCAGGCCACCTGACGTTCTAGCTGGCTTCTGTAAAGACAGGAATCTGCACACACTCATGTGCACAAGCACACACACACATACATGTACACACATGCACACACACACTCGAGTGCACACAAACATACACACACATGTACCACACACACTCTCATGCATCATACACACACACATGAACCATACACAGACATGCATTACATACACATATACACCACACAAACACACATGTTCCACACACACATGCACCACACACACGTACCACACACACACAAACACACATGTCACACATGCACCACATACACATGTACCACACACACATGCACCACACACACATGTGCCACACACACACAAACACACATGTGTCACACATGCACCACATACACATGTACCACACACACATGCACCACACACACATGTGCCACACACACACAAACACACATGTGTCACACATGCACCACATACACATGTAC
>NW_021604600.1:6189553-6194271 GCF_004785775.1 Grammomys surdaster
CAAGAAGAACAAGAAGAAGAAGAACCGGACGGGGGGGGGGTGGGGGAAGTGGAGGGGGAGGGGGGGAGGGAGGGAAGAAGAAAGGGAAAAATAAACATCAAAAACCAAGCAAGCACCAAGCTCAACCTAGACAGCAGGCCTCAAGGGTCAAGACCTTTGCTACATTCCCAATACCTTGCTATATCTAGAAACAGAAATGACACCCATGAAACATTTGTATTCTGAGCAACAAGAAATCAACCAAATGGAAGCCATGAAGATACACCCAGAACCCAGCCTGAAGGACAAGCTGACCTGACCACATAGGGGCTTGCCTGGCCCTCACCTCACCTCATTGTCTGAGCTCTGACATGAATAATCAGAGATTTGCTCCTTCCTGAGGTCACATGATTCCCAGGATGCAGGCACAGACTCAGAAAGCATGGCTTCTGTTCATTTGGTTGGCCCAGCATCTGGGTACCTACTATGTGCCTTGCTATGTTGAGCTCAGGGAAAAGCAGGAAAGAAACTAAAGTACATCCCTATGAGGTGAATGAAGAGGTGTTCGGATAAATGGATATTTTCACAAGTGGACTTGGTGAGTTAGTGGGTGGGCTGCACATAGTGGGGGAATGAATCATGGAGGCAGCAGGGACCCAAGGGAGCAGCTTTCTCTTTGGGCAATCCTAGGGATGAACCCAAGGGCCTAAGGATCAAACAGAGAAGTTTAAACTGAGTACTGTCCTGAGTTACTTCATTTATTTAGGCAACTCATTCCCAGCATTCAAGTGGGCAGGTGGCACCGTGGTTAGCACCACTACTGAGAAAACCAAAGCAGGAAGAGACCAGCTATTTTTCCAAGGCAAAAGAGCAAGGAGGCCTGGAGGAGGGGGAGGCCCAGGGGAGGGGGAGGGGAGGGGCAGGGGAGGCAGGCACTCAGTGAACAGCTCCTTCCCCAAGCATGGAGCCTTGCCCAACTAGGTAGGTTGAGGGAAGAGAAGCTAACAAAGCACCCTGCCTCCTTCCTTTGCTTCAGTAAAGAGTCCTAGGTTCAGGAAACCTGAGATTCGCATTGATCTAGTCTGGACACAAAGAGCCACAGGGGAGACAAGAACCCAAAATACCCTGTGGCATCCACTCCAGGTACCCAGCTGCAGTAGGGACAGATGGGTGTCAGCCTGCTTAATTCTGTAGGGGAGCTCCCAGCTGTCGGTGTGCTCATACTAAACTAGGGTAGCGGCCAGGAAATGTAGACACACACAATCACCTCTGTTCATTTCTCATAACTACCTGCTTCCCCCAGTACTATGCACAGCAATACTCAACAGATAGCCTGGGACTTCGTTAGATGTGCGGCATCCCCAGGCCTACTGAAGCCGAGTCTGCCACCTGAACAAGACCCCCAGACACACTCATCTTCACTTGGAAGCTGGAGAAGTCCTTGTGTGGTGAGAGAATAGAATTGGAGAAAGATACATCAAGATTAACAGATAAGAGAAGCCTCTAAGCAGAGAAAGACTGGAAAGACAGGAAGCCCTTCTTCACCTAGGCTTCATACAGCTCACAGAGCATGTGCAAGGAAAGTGTGGGCTGCACAAATGTTGGAAAGCTGTCCTAAGTGAACAGGATAGAAAGGAGCGAGTGCCCTGGGGCTTCTCTGTCTGCTCAGCAGCACACTCCCATTCTCAGGAG
This sequence comes from Grammomys surdaster, assembly GCF_004785775.1. Taxonomy (NCBI): domain Eukaryota; kingdom Metazoa; phylum Chordata; class Mammalia; order Rodentia; family Muridae; genus Grammomys; species Grammomys surdaster. The sequence continues at coordinate 6,191,225 of NW_021604600.1, forward strand.
TACTTTCTGTTTCTTAGCAAACCACCTGACTTCTATTTCTGACCCCATATCCCTGCTCCAATCCACTGCCATTGGACACGTCAACTTGGGAACTTCAGCAAGGACTCTGGTCCCCACCTATAGAGCTGGCGTCATCCACCCTTCTGACCCCAGGCACCACCCACGAGGAACCATGTTTTAGGATACATCGACGTCAATATTCAAATGTTCAATATATTTCTCACACATCATTCAAACAGCTTGGGAGAGAATGTGAACAAAGTATTCACAACAATCTGATGGCATCCTTAAACTCTCCCTGGAGGATTCACAAACCACGATGGTTTGTGCTTGGGACACTGAAGGACCTCCCAGTATTCTCCAGCAAAGAAGCAGCATCTGAGGGGATGGGGCATTCAATCTATACAACAAAGGTGCTTGAGGGTTAAGTTGCATCATAGATGTTCAACCATGTCACAGCAGACCTTGAAGAGAAGAGGGCTAGTGGGGACAAGAAGCAGCAGACTCCAGAAGGAAAAATGGAGTTGTAACTAACAAGGGGCTGTTAAAGGAAGATGTGGTGACCGGCAGCTCAAAGTCCCTCACTGCTGTTACACCACTGATGGTGTGCCAACAATAGAAAGGGACTTAGAATAATTAGACAGTGTCTGTGAGGACAGTGTGTCTTCACCCAGCAATGCAAAAAGTCCGGAGCATTTGGCTTCTGGACTTGAGGTATTGCTAAAAAGACATTCATGTAAAGGATGATGTGACCCACAAAGGACCTGACCTAAGGACAGACGTCTTTGTTCTCCTTCCAGCGGTAATGCCCTATAACCCAAAGCTGCAGCAAATCTACCCACAAGATGCCATAGGCCTGTCAAAGGGCTGAGGAAGGTCATTCTTGTTGTTATGAAATAAGTCCAAGATACATATGTTGTAGCAAGTAGGGCACTGAGCTGTGTGGCAAGTGTCCCTTGCTATGTGGTCTCTTGTGTGCAAGAGGTGGCTCTAGACCAGTGAGTGGTAAGCCCAGTTCTATAGAACAGGAGACAGACTAAACCCTATAGGCTGACTGGTTCCATCTTTGCATCCACTCACTGCTTGGGGGTGGTTGGGGGCAGGTGGAGAGCATAGTCTCAGACAGTGCTTAGCAGGTCAAGACTCAGGCTCTACACTAGATATGACAGGAGGGCTGGAATGGTCCCCTGAGACACTATCTTCTTGTTCTCTCAGGCATGGTGGTAGTTCACAAACAAGAACAAACAAACAGAGAGGATGTAGTTCCTCTTGAGGCCATGCTGGGAGTTGGCATGTTGTCACTCAAGCCAATGGCCACAGGGAAGCAGCTAGCAGGGAAACAGTCAATGGTGGCTCCGAAATGATAAGGACACTCACCAAGAGTGGAGGGAGGCTTCTTCCCAGATAACTATGGCAGCCACCCCAAGTAGTAAATGTTTGGTCCTCATGTGTAGGCCAGTGTCTCCTTCCCCGCCTCCCATTATTGTGATAAAATATCCTGACAAAGGCAACTTAAGGAAGAGGTTTGTTTTGGTTTTTAATTCAAGAGAGTTACCATCCATCATGGCGGGGAGACATGGCAGCAGACAGGGGAGACATGAAGACAGCGGCTGGAGGCTGGCTGGTCACACCGCATCTACACTCAGGAAGCAGAGAACAGATAGGAAGTGGATCCAGGCTATAAAGACTCACAGCCCACCCTTACTTCCCCCAGTGAGGCTCCACCTCCCTAAGGCTCCACAACCTTCCCAAACAGCCCAGCCAGCTGAGGACCAGATGTTTAAACATGTGAACCTATCAGGGATACTTCACATTCAAACTACAACCATGGGTAAACTGAGACCTGGGAGGGTGTGGCACTGGCCTACAGCCACAACATTGATAGGTGAAAGGTGGGGATTGGGCAACATGGTCCAGTCTGTTTCTACCACACTAGACTCCTGAAAGAGGACTGGGGGCATGTCCCTGTGTGTCACCTCTAGTACCCAGAGTCACTCTTCCTTGCACAGACAGGCCCATTTTGGGTATAGAATCTTTGGCAGATGAAGGAAGCCTGCCAACTGCCCCTGTACACAGCTTCAAGGGCACATATTGGCCAAGCTTTACAGATTGTCTATAACATTAGCCTATGTGCAATTTCCACGTGGGTCTTCAGTGTCTCACGCCTGCCCCTCAATCTGTGCACTGTCTCAGGTGGTGTGAATACTGGCTGACTAAAGTCAGATTGGCTAGGTGTGAGACATAGGCCTCAGTTCCCTTGTCTACAAATACTATAACCACAACAGTCTTCACAAAGTCAGGAACATGGATTCATTCAGGAAAATCTGCCTGTGGGTGTTGGGCCCAACATACATCCTGTGATAGTGTTTCATCTATCACTCCTTCTGACCCCCAAGCCAACAGTGTAACCCTACATCTGTCTCTCAAACAAGAGTGAGTGCCATTGCTGAAAAAAGATGGCTTCAGAAAGCACCAGGAGAGGCATCCAGATGGCTCCACCCAGAAGCCCAATAACCTCGTCTCTCATTCGAATTGTCCAGAATAGGTCACGTGTGTTGTAGATTGATTCTAATGCTATTTGTGTTAATTGGGAGCCAAGATCACACGGGAACCCATACTTCTCCCTCTAAAACGCTAAGGGTCCCTGCCTCCAGTCAGCTCTTATTGGTAAATAAAGTTGCCGGTGACCAATGACTGGGCAGGGAGACAGAAGTGGGACTTTAGATTTCCTGGGCAAGGAAACCATGGGAAAAGGAAGGTTTTAGAATCTCCATGACGGGGGAGCAGGAGGATCAGGCTTGAGAGCTGCAGGAGAGAAGTCATACAGCCATGTAAGACCTGGGGAAGAGCAGCCACGGGGGCCTCTCCCACGACTGGATGGAATATAAATTTTAGTAATAATTCGGGAGTATCAGAGGGGAGACATTAACAACATGGAAGTTTGGGAATGGCTCAGCCATTGGACTGCTTAGGGCATATTAAAAATAAGGAACTCGTGTGTGTGTGTGTGTGTGTGTGTGTGTGTGTGTGTGTGTGTGTGTGTGTGT